>NC_064921.1:454244702-454545036 GCF_023897955.1 Schistocerca gregaria | reverse complement strand
AGGTAGACTATGTAAAGATGTGCACATCCGTTAATCGTTAAATTGAATAAGCTTTTCAATACCACCGACTAATGAATAGCTATTGTAGTTTAGTCTAGCCATAAAAATACCTGGTAAGGACAACACCTGAAGAATGCAACAGTAACGGAGACAAAGTAGAAGCCAAATCAAATGGCATGCATCAGTTAATTGATAGGATACAGGCAAACTCTAGTTACCTAAATAACTTTGTCATTTCGTTATGTCGTTCCCACTTCCCCGAATAAACCATTAGCGTACTACTCGTTAAAGCTGATGTTATGCTCATCGTCTTGTACGTGAAATTCAAGTCTGTGAGCTCTCGCTGCTGCTTTCTCATTGAAGCGAAACTTTCGCTTTAAAAGCCACGGCCGGTAGCGTTTCACTGTCTGCCGGTAGCGGCTCTCTCAATAGATTTTCCTGGCCGGAGATTACATGACGTCCGGTGAAAGGACACGGAAGTAGAACTTACAGGAAGTAGAACTTACAGCCAGAGACGCTTCCGTTGAGTCATTTCCCGAGCATTTCACTCTGAAATGTGACAAGCAGAACCATTTACGGTATGCGTATATTTTCCTCAAGGATTGCGGGATGCAGTATGTCAACAGCTTCACGTCCATACATTGTACGTCCGTCTGGCTTTTAGCAGAGGTAAAGAAGGAAAATTCAGTATATGGCACCTTCCCTTTGCAGCCGTATCGCCCTGCTACAGGCTCTCGAAAATTACCCTCCCATTAAACAAATATTCCAAACAGCGGAGCAAACGTAAATGAGATCTTTGAATTCTCTTTGAAATACTCCTCTGACGTACGTGGGAAGGGCTGACGAAATTGCTCAACTGGATGTGAAAGGCTTTTTGCAGTGCTATACGTTCTAAGGCTTATACCTTTACGTGCTTTAAATTTGCATAACGGAGCACAATTTCAGAACACACACAGATAGATCGATCAAGCTGTTTAAAAAATTGAAAGCGCCCGTAATTGTGCACGTTCTCGCTATTAAAGTCTCCAGTCAATATGAATTATGCTAAAAACGAACAGCATCCATCTAATCAAGAAACATTTAGACGTTACAAAGTAATCAATTAACTTAGTGTATGGAACCCAATACTTCAAAGCTTCCCCTGGAATGTTCGAACTTAAGAAATTAGAGCTCTTTCGTGTCATTAGCTCCTTCATAATAACACTAGGCAAATTTGCTCCCTTAATGAAAAAGAATGTACTCTTCTCATCCACTGAAATATCATCGTAAATTTATAATTTCTTACAGTTCAGTGAGCTAATATTTTTTTTCTTCTGTTTTACTATGCGTTGATGTTGTACGACTGTTAAGATGATGTTCCTCCTTCCATTATTGTTTTGCTTAAGTATCAGTGTTATGTGTATCATTCAAGTAATAAATCTCGCTTCACTGTTCCATATGAAACATTTAATGTCTTAAATTAAATGTCTGTTTTCGTTTTGTCTGGTCAATATTTCATTTATGTTTACACAAGTGAAGGTCTGTGATAAGTGTAGTTGATAAATTACTGAAATCAGACATTCCTCTTAGAATACGGAAAAGGCGTTGCATTCTACTCATTTCCTAGTGAAATTTTTTCTCTCGCACAGTAAATTCACTGTGTGAAACTTGTTTGTGTTATCTACACACCTTCAAATATGATAACATCTATAAAGTGCGTATTAAAAATCGAGGAAGTTCAAAATGGGTCTAGGCACTATGGGACTCAACATCTGAGGTCATCAGTCCCCTAGACGTAGAACTACTTAAACCTAACTAACCTAAGGACATCATACACAACCACGCCCTAGGCGCCGGCCTTTGTGGCCGAGCGGTTCTAGGCGCTTCAGTCTGGAACCGCGCGACCGCTACGGTCACAGGTTCGAATCCTGTCTCGGGCATGGATGTGTGTCCTTCGGTTATTTAGGTTTAAGTAGTTCTAAGTTCTAGGAGACTGATGACCTCAGCTGTTAAGTCCCATAGTGCTCAGAACCATTTCAACCATTTGAACGCCCGAGGCAGGATTCGAACCTGCGACTGTATCAGCAGCGCGGTTCCGGATTGAAGTGCTTAGCACCGCTCTGCCACAGCGGCCGGCAGTCGAGGAAAAGTGATCACGTAGATCGAAGGGAAATATATATCCAACTATAACTGCGATATGGAAATTAATGTGTAGAACTGAATTAGCAAAGAGAGGGAAACGGTATCGTTGCTTAGAAGGAAATATTGTCAGCACATCGCATTGTATCCTTTTCTGCAAAAATATCTCCGTTCTTTGGCAAATTGTGTATACTGCAAGAGTTTGGTCTCGTCTGGACTCGGATGTTTTCCGTGAGACAACTGCAAACAAAACTGATCTAATGCATACGATTCTTATCACGACACAGATAAAATTCTTAATCAGAAACGTACATATGAAAAAAAGATTTTCACCCCACGAAATGAGTAATGAATTGTCGAAACTAGTCATTCCTGCACTGGTAACTTTCAGAGAAGAAGATCTACTTGTTAATGAATTACTGTCTTGAAATGGATCGTGGTTAATGAAATGGCGAATCTCGCAGCTGGCCTTCGGGTTTGCACCATTATACTAGGAATGCAAACGACATTACACATTTGTTTCATCGCAGCCAGTGGTCCTCTTAACAAACAGTGTAAATCGCAGTTACGAACTTTCTGTTCGTGGTACAGGCTCAGGTTTCATAGCCATCATCAAGCCAAATTAACTTATCCAGTCCACAAGTAGAGTAGGTGCTCCTAGCCGCACCGTACTGCAAAAATGTGTCACTCACCAGCGGAGCAATTTTGTTCAAATGATAGTTGTGATGACCGACACTGGTCATCACGAAATTTTTTCCTCTTCTACATCTCACAGCTTTGGCACTGAGCCTGTTCCGTCTTTACAGACTGTCTGTCCATCTCTTAGGTATGTAAACTCTTGTTAGTTTGGGAACTTGCTTAGTGCCTATTCTTTCTAGATGTGGCGGTATTTGGTTATTATACCCTGAATGGGCCTTACTTTTATTTCTTGTCGCACAGTTTCGTTTGTTGTAAGGTCAGTTATGTGGCAGCCTTTTGTTCGTCCTTGAAATTTCACGTGTGCAGCCGAACGGGATTGTCGCGTAGTCTCAGGCGCCTAGCTACGGTTCGTGTGGCGCGGAAACGAATTTTCCTGTGCGCGATGGAGCGGTGTAAACAGTACATACGTATAAGCGGTTACCATTAAAATGCATCAGTTTTTTGGCATAGTGTATTTGACTGATAATCGAATTGAGAAAACAGTTATTTCATTCACCAAAGGTCTCTTCGATTTTGTTAGTTCCATTACTACTAAGTAGATGAGATCAACTATGCTATTGTTTGTAAAAGTTTATATCAGCGCACACTTCGCTGCAGAGTGAAAATCTCATTCTGAAACCGCCAAATATTAGAAAATCTCCTGCATTTATGTACAAGGCGCAACTCATCAAGTTAAATTTGAGAGTACATTTCTTATAAGATTTGCCTTTGAAATATCTGACGCTAGATGCGGTTATATCGTGAAGTAAAGTTAGTGAATTGCGATCTTGTGCCATCGAAATGATCTTCGTTTCAGTTACAATATTTTCACAACATACAGGTTTTTCAAGAGCGAAAGATATTCACAGTATTCTAGTAGACATATTCCGGATTCCGTAAGGTAAGTGTACATCGAGAACTTCGGATAAGCAATGGTGGTGCGTGGTCCAAGAAATAGTTTCCAAAAAGTCACCTATTTCAACTTCTCTGCAAAAGTTGTTTCTGGATTATGCGCAAGAGCCAAAGGTGCTCCTTACAATTTCTTCTTCGTGAGATATATTATATGGAGTACTTCAGAGATAATAAGGTAACATCTGTGTTAGAGAATCTGTGAAGTGTTAAGTTATAAATAGGACTCTGACACCCAGTTAGTCTTCGCTGTAAATAAGCTTCCCTGTGTTAGATTTTGCTTGAAGTCAGACTGCGTTATTCCCTTCATTGGTCAAGATACTGAGAGAACCACCTATGTTTCGGTTGAGAAAACAACCTACGTTTCTGGAGTGAAGTCAGAATGGACTTTCTGGTGAGAGATATATGAGTACACTTGCCTCAGAGGTGCCATCTAGAACGCACTTCACTTTAGACAGCAGCAGAGAGAGACGTCTGTGACTTAGAGAGGAGTACAGAGGTCGAGCTGGACACGGAAATCCAGGAGCCACTGGCCTCCTTCCACGCTCATTTCGTCTGTGAGTGGTAAGAATGAGGCTGCAATAAAATCACAGAGCCGATGCGAAGCTACGTAATCTGGATTGGGGTTTAATTGCAATATTGACAGTTGTTAGTTTTCTGAGTGATGTAGTTTCATATTATTGTTTCATGTGTCCGTCCACGTGTGCCAATCACTACAACACCATTTTCTTCTATTACATTTTTATATACGCTATTCAATGAGTAATTCATTTTATTTGAAATCATGTTAGTCAATCAAATCGTTATACAGCACACAGTTCCCCTTGCTAGTTGGATGAACTCTTTCATTAAGATAAATATGTATGGTGTGGTTACCGCACTTCCATGCTTGATTGGGCCACTACGAGTAGTTTTCATTCAGTAAGATAAAAAAAATTGAGGATGTGTTAGATGACGATCAATCTTGCTTTAGGAAATGTAAAGTCACCAGAGAGGCAATTCTGACGTCGTGGTGGATAACGGAGGCAAGACTAGAGAAAAATCAAGACATATTCATCGGATTTTTTCGACCCCCAAAAGCGTTCGACAATGTAAAATGGCGCCAAGTATTCGAAATTCTGAGAAAAATATGGGTAAGCTATTGGGAGAGAACGGTAATATACAATATGTACAAGAGCCAAGAGGGAATAATAAGAGTAGACGATCAAGGATGATTAAAAAGTGTGTGCATCGAAGAAGCAATGATGGAAATAAAAAGAAATTGTCAGGAGGGGATTAAAATTCAAGGTGAAAGGTGAATTTCTGATGAACTGGTATTCTGAGTGAAAGTGAAGAAGAATTACATGATCTTCTGAACGGAATAAGCACTCTAACGAGTATAGAATATGAATTGATATTAAATAGAAGAAAGAGCAAAGTAATCAGAAGAAGCAGAAAAGAGAACAGAGAGAAACTTAAAATCAAGATTGAATGTCACGAAAGAGATGAAGTTTAGTAATTCTGCTACCTATACAGCAAAATAACCAATGTCGGATAGAGCAAGTAGGACATCAAGAACAGACAAGCACTCTCACAAAACGCTTCCCTGGCCAAGAGAAGTCTACTAGTATCAAACATATTCCTTAATTTGAGGTAGAATTTTCTCATAATGTACATTTGGGGCACTGCATTGTTTGGCAGTGAAACATAGAGTGTGGGAAATCTGGAGAAAAAGAGACTCGAACCATCTAAGATGTGGTGCTACAGACGAATGTTGAAAATTAGGTGGGCTGATAGAGTGAGGAATGAGAAGGTCCTGTGCCGAATCGGAGAGGAAAGGAATATGTGGAAACAGTGAGAAGGAGAAGGGATAGGATGATAGAACATCTGTTAAGACGTGAGGGAATGACTTTCATACCACTAGAGGGAGCTGTAGAGGGTGCACTATACATGAAGCACCAAATAACTGGGGACGTACGTTACAAGTGCTACTTTGGGATAGAGAGGTTGGCACAGGAGGGGAATTCGAGGCAGGCCGCATTTAAAAAGAGAGAGAGAGACAGAGAGAGAGGGGGGGGGGCTGACATCCGTTACGCGACATCGTTTCTCTTGAATTTGATCGGTCTCATGCGGAGTTTCCGTTCATTGTAGCAGTCATCGGTGATCAGATTTATGGCTTCTTAGGAGATGCAGTATACTTATATTAACTTATATTAGGAAAGGGAAATTAAAAATTTTGACTTTTACAGACGACATTAGAATTCTGTCGGAGACAACGGAGAACTTCAGTTCAATAGAGGGGATAGTGTATTCAAAAGAGGATTCAGCATGAAGAGCCACGGAAGTAAAACGGAGATAAAGTAGTATAACCGAGAATGGGAACTTCTGTGAAGTTTGGGAGGTAGGAGACGACGTGCTGGGAGAACTGAAGTTGTGAGGACGGGTTGTGAGTCATGCTTGGGTAGCTCAGTCGGTAGTGAATTTGTCCGCAAAGGGCGCACGGTTTTAGTCTGCCAGAAAGTTTCTTAGTGTAACCGAATGAAACCAACTGCTAGCTGAATGGCATATGAGACACTTGAAGTAGTAGAAGTAGTAAGTTTTTGCTATTTATCTATAACTTCTTGTGAGCGTAGTCTTAAAGAGAAGTGAAACGTGGACGACAAGCTATACAGAAAACCAGGAACGAGAGTTTTTGTAAATATAGTATTACAGAGGAATGTGTATGAATTGCCTGAAATGAAAAGACACTAAACCGAAGAGTTTCGGGACAAAATTTGACTGACGGGAAGGTGATAGACTGAAGTTTGTGTGGTAGGGCGGGTGGATATCAAAATGGTAGAGGGAGGTCGAGGCTTGTCTATAGTAGAAAACGCTGAGTAAGTGTAGGCTACAGATATAACGCACAAATTAGCACACCTGCACCAGCTTAAAACAAGTTCTTTCACATTTCTGACAACACCAAGACAATAAGAAGAAGAACAACAGCAGCAGCTATTGTAAACGATAATTGTGATCATTCGTCAATAAACGATCGGAAGTGTTGTCAAGACAATGCACACAGACGAAGAATTAGCACCTTGTTAACTCAGTTCCATGTTCCAGCAGATTTCTGCGTGTCGTAGGAGACTGCGTCTGTGCTGTTGTGTTCGGCGCCGGTGCCCTTGTTAAAATGTTCAAATGTGGGTGAATTCCTAAGGGTCAAACTGCTGAGGCCATCGGTCGCTAGATTTACACGCTACTCAAACTAACTTAAGATAACTTGTGCTAAGAACAGCACGCACACCCATGCCCGGGGGAAGTCTCGAACTTCTGGCGGGAGGAGCCGCGCAACCAGTGACATGGCGCCTCTAACCACGCGGCCTCTCCGCGCGGAGATGCCCTCGTTATACAAGACGTCAAATGGCGATAAAAGCCATTCTCGACTCAAGGTAACTTTTCACACTATCAATGAAGCTTTCTTGAAGCTATTTGTGGAATAAATTCGAAAATTCATATCCACTACAACCAAAGAACTTTCTCTACACCATGACTGTGTCTCACTTCCATCCGTCCCAAAATATTCTAGTATCTGAGCATAAGACCTACTGATTGTCTCCGTGCTTGCTAAATTCTACCTCAGCCAGCAAAGCTGCCGCACCTCTCATCAACTGAGAACGCTCGCAACATCATGAAGAGGACGCTAGAACTAGAATTTGGAACAATATTCCTGAAAAGGACACCCAGTCACCCTGCAAGTAGTGCCAAGCCGAATAACTGCTTGAATAAGGGCCAGAGGTGCACCAACGTGTTATTGGCTTGCTCAGTTTATGAACCTCTTTCTCTTTAATAAGTCATATAATTTTTCTGATATTTTCATCACCTGTGTTCCTGCACATTCACATCACATCTACAGATTTTCGTCCTGTTCGGATAATTCCTTCCTGGTGCGTCGGTTCTGTAAATGTGTGTGTGTGTGTGTGTTTGTGTGTGTGAGTGATGACATCTTCACCACTATTTCGAGTGTCCCCGCTCTTAAACGAACTGTACAGCGCCATTCCTGTACACTAGAAATGTCACCACAGGTACATCACGGAGTAGCTTAACCGTTTACCGGAAGTATCAGTGAACTGACTTTCCAGAATATCTGAGATTCAACTGGCGAATTACATCTGGGGCCAAAGCTGTTACGGAAGACAGACTCGCACACGTGATTTTCCAGTTGCTTCAGCTTTTGTCAGTTCTCTGAAAACACGTCCAGCAAGCAACGACTTTAGTAGCAGCTATTTTTCTTCAATGAACTTTGGCACTTTACCCCTCGCTTTCGGTTCCCTAAATCTCAGCTCCTGAAACAGCAAGTAAATTAAGCAAACAAGTAAATTAAATCAAAAATTAGTTGTTTAGTACAGAACAATAAATTTTGATAATCTGTTTCTAATTATTGATTTATTACCGAATGAAGTTACATTAAACGGAATGGAATAGATAGGAACCCAAAGTCCCACTGTACCACTCACTAAAAAATTTTGTCCAGGAAGAAACAAAGAAAAATGGAACGTACAAAAGAAATAACCGTATTCACATTTTCTACATTACTGTTTTGGTAATTTTCTCAGTACTGTTTGAAACAGTGAAAAAATGTCGTAACTTCTAAGACGTCAGTTTGACGCCCTAAGAGATCACCGCCATCACGGTGGAGTACCTGACGGATGAACCGATGCTACGACTATCCACCAACTGGCTCATTTGCTGCCACGGCGACTCCTGCAACCTTGTGGCCGAGCGGTTCTAGGTGCTTCAGTCCGGAACCGCGCTGCTGGTACGGTCGCAGGTTCGAATCCTGCAGCCGGCATGGATGTGTGTTATGTCCTTAGGTTGGTTAGGATTAAGTAGTTCTAAGTTCTAGGGGACTGATGACCTCAGATGTTAAGCCTCATAGTGCTCAGAGCCATTTCAACTGTTTGACTCTTAAACCAATCTTGGCCTTTTTGCGAATATTTTATAAGACCATTCACAAACCATGAAAAACCTTATTCGTATTCACTTCTCCTTGCGTTAATGTCTTGAAGCTTTCTGATTACCTTACAGTATATCTAACTGTACTGTTCGTTACAGATCTTAACTCTAGTTGTGTATACTTCTCTTTATTAGCAATTGTTCTCCACGCTTATTTCTCTTACTATTCTCTACCCCCAAATCCACATCTCGGCTAACCCAACTCCATATTTCTCTGTCACCTTCCTTTCTACATTACCGCTCAGTTTGCCACCGTCAGCTCAACTCCGATCCTGAGCCCTAGAGGTGGAAAACAACGCAACGCAATCCGCCTCCCTACAACCCTTCTTTTCCTTTTTCTTGAGTCATTAGTCTTCCGAATGGTTCCATGCGGCATGACAAGAATTCCTCTCCTTTGTCAGCCTTTTCATCGCAGAACAGCAACTTTAGCCTACGTCCTCGATTGATTGCTGGATGTACCGCAGTCTCTGTCTTCCCCTAATGTTTTACGTTCTATAGCTCCCCGTAGTACCGTGGAAGTTAATCCCTGACGTTTGAAAGATGACATATCATACTGTTCCATCTTCTTGATCAGTGTTTTCCACCTATTCATTTCCAAGCCAATTCTGCGGAAAACCTCCACATTATTTACCCTATCAATCCTCACAGTTTTCAACATTCGTCTGCAGCATCACATTTCACAAGCTTCAATTCTCTACTTTTGGGTTTGTCCACTGTCAGTGTTCCACTAGCTCTTAGTACTGTCCTTCAAACCTACATTATAGCAAATTCTGTCCTCAAATTAAGGCCTGTGTTCGATACTGGTAGACTTTTCTAGGACAGAAATTCTCTGCCAGTGCTAGTCTGCTTATTATGTCCTCCTTGATCCGTCCATCATAGGACATATTTCTGTCTAGGGAACAGAATCTCATATCCCGATGTTAAGTTTCTCACCTTCTTATTTCTTCTACTTCTCATTACATTCGTCTTTCTTCAGTTTACTGACAATCCGTATTCTGTACTTGTTAGACAACTTGTTCTCTTCGATTTACTGGCAATCCATATTCTGTACTTGTTAGAATATTCGTTTCATTCAGTAGATCCTGTAATTCCTCTTCGCCTTCATTGAGGACAGCAAGGTCATGAGCGAATCTTATTGTAGATATCCTTTCACCCTGAATTTTTATCCCCGCTCTTAAACCTTCGTTTTATTTCTGTCATTGCTTCTTCGATGTGTAGATAGAACAACAGAGGTGAGAGACTACATCCCTGTCTTACACCATTTTTAATTTTGCAGTGTCAGTCTTGATCTTCCAGAGTTACTATTCCCTCTCTGTTCTTGTGCACACTGTAAACTACCCGCATTTCCATATAGCTTACCTTCATTTTTCTTAGAATTTCGAACATATTGCAGTATTTCACAATGTCAAACTCTTTTTCCAGATCATCAGCTCCTATGAATTCGTCTCGAATTTCATTTCCTTCCATTACCAACCGCAACGTCTGAGCTTGCCTCACTGGTGTCTTTACATTTCATAATGCCAAACTGATCTTTATATAACACAGTTTCAATTTTCTTTCCCATTCTTCTGTATATTATTCTTGGAATGAACTTGGATGCATGAACTGATAAGCTGAGTATGCGACAATTCTCTTATTTGTCGGTTTTTGCTGTCTTTGGAATCGTGTGGATGACGTTTCTCGAAAGTCTGATGACATATCGCTCAGGATAGCGTTTCGGACACTCAGAATTAACATAAGAGGGGCTCAGAGAGTGTAATAAAAGGAATAAATGAAACCACCTCTTCCCATGTGCTGTTCATATTCACACATTTCGCGGCCTGAAACGACAGTATGTTGTCCACTTTCGACACCTCTGAATAACCTTGCACGATTCAACTGTTCTATAAGGACATCACAGGCCTGCAACGGCGTTGAATGCTACGTAAGACTGTATTGAACGCTTTGGTGTACAGGACAGAACCTGTAGGAGATCTTTATAACCATTCGACGAGATCTGAACGTTATCCACAGCAAAAAATTATGTTTTCTCATTCTTCCTTTCTGCGCCTTCTTGTGGCGTATGTACATCTCGAACGGGTGGAGATGGCGGGGGGGTGGGGGGGGTGGGGGGGGGGGGTGGGAATGGGAGTGGGACGTAGACATGCACGTCAATAAAGCTACAAAGGATCACTCCAAGAATTCAAATCTGGTGAAATACTTAGTCACACCCACATCATTTTCTTTGCACATGTCTTAATACTGGTCATAGCAACACATTTACATTTTAGATAAGCAGTGCAATTAACATTCATATGATTATAGCACCCAAAAAAATTATGAAGTGTCTACATTCACACCGGTTATGTGTCTCAGTTCCCATAAATTCAGGGAATTATTTGAAATAAACACCGTAGTCGATAGTGCAAGAAAGAACATGCGACCAGTGAGAAAGCGTTTGCGTATCTATGACGTTACAACCGTATTGCCTGATCTGTCTGTACACTATAGCAGGTCCGGTTGAACACTTGCATTGATTTATTGTGCAGGTGTTTATGAAATGAACCTATCACCCCATACACTCAGATATGCGCGTCAATGATTTGAAATCACTATTCCCCATGTCATATCTATCCTCTCCTTAGGGCTAGACATAATTTATATTTTACGCGAATAGAAATCTGATCACTTTCGACACATCTGGTGATATTTTAGAGCACTAACCATTGTAACTTTATATTCCAAGAGCGTAAAATTCCCGACAAGTATTGTGATTATCACTTACAGGTGTATAGCATCCGAAAAATTTGATGTGTCCACACTCACACCAGATGTATGTCATTTTGTGGGACCGAGAACAGCTCCTCAGTAGTAAGACCTTCCCAGCACATGGTCGTTATCTATTTGTCGAGGAATAAAGGGTAAAACTACAGATAAAAAGGCACTCGCATCTGTTGTATATGTTACGTAAATTCTTGTACAATAGGCGATATCGCTGGGATGATCCACAGTTCAATGGGCGGTGCATTTGTTGGAGCCCAGTAATGACCTGCACTGTGCTGCTTGAAACCCTCAGTGCACTTCCTTCAGTCAGAGCCGCCACAACACAGAGAGGAATGGAATGGAATGACTTTCATAAGCCCAGACGAACCTGTAACTGCCCTGATCCATTCACATTTTCTGGTATTATCCTCAGTTTTATATATTTTGCAACAATTTTCGAAATATTAGAAAGTTCTTCGTAATTTTAACGCATTTTACCCAAATTTCTATAGCTTAAAATGCGTAACCACATGTGGGTCACAGGAGCATTATGCAGGACGTAAACCCATAGATTTCAGACAGTGTCCACCATCAGTTGTCAACCACACCAGTGAAGAAATGGAATGATTTTCATACAGCTAGGCAAACCTGTAAGTACCCTCATTCCTCTACATACCGGTCAGGTGGGGTACAAGGGTACAGTTGACCTAACTGGTCTCCTTGCGAGTATTCTCCGATTTTTACAGGGAAATTTGAGAAGTACTCAATATGGCGAGTGTTTTCACTGGACCTCTGTTCCCCCTCCTCCCCCCTCCATTTAAACTGATTGGTTGGCGGTCACAATGACAGCCTCTTCACCTCTGAGCACAAGATGCAGCCGGAAACGTTAGAGGAAGTGCCTGCGTGGCTGCCGTCGGCAAGGGTCTCTCGTCGTCTACCGACCACTACTCCCTGGCGTGTGTTTGGGATTGAACTTTTTATTTTTTTTGGAGCGTTATGGCGGAGGAGGGTGCTTGTGTTCTCAAATGTGATTTGTCAAATGTTTGCATGAGATTCTCACACGCTGAAAATATGTTCTGTTATGAAGAAGAATCATCGTAAGGTGGCGGTGAATATTTTAAGCAATCCATGTGACTCCTGCAATATTGTTAAACAATTAATTTAATAGCGTACAGCAAATGGATCATTTCCCATTATTTTTGATAATGCACTTGTACCAGCTCTCCCTTTGTCGCCAACGTCAACCAATAGGAACACAGTGTTCTGAGGAGGGATGAAAATCTTCGTCTGCTGATTTGGACATTTGGTTCACGCATGTGTTTTCACAAACAGGAAGTAATCACCTGAGAGTCAGAGGCAGGGAGCGAGTCTGGAACTGCCCGACCAGTGGAATGCCGCCACCTGATGCTCTGTTTGTGGCTGTGAGATCAAAGGAGGTCGACACGTGGTCCGCTGTCAGTGGTATTTAGTATCACGATCTGTAATTACAGGCGGCCCAAAATGGCGGCTAATGTATCTCATGTTAATTTAAACTGCGGATAACCACAGCGAAACCTCGACATTTTGAAAGAAATAATCTGCACTGGCTGTAGAATACTTTTTATGATTAGTCACGACTTGTTTCGCACAACTAGGAGACTCATCCACAGTTGATAAATATTGTATTAGAAAGAATCTTTATCGCATCAGGATGCGTCTTCTAGCTGCAAAAAATTGGTCATGAGTTTTTATAAAAATGTATCCTACAGCCACTGTGGATTATTTCTTTCATGATATATTCCATTCAGTGCTGCTTATATTTATTTCATCATGGTAGGGGTAGGGGTTGCAGACGTGATTGTACCCAAGTGGCAGAGGGGTGGACCCCTGTCTCTCACAAACTGATTAAATAAAGAATAGGCTAAGTCAATTTAAATGTATACTGTTATTGACATTGGTTTGAATATCATATTACTAGATCCTTTCTCTTCAGCACAGACTGTGACTTTTTCCCGCCAATTTGCAGACAGTGAGGGGTGGGGAAGCGCATTGTTAATGACATAACCATTCAGACTACTTTGCCCTAATTGAATCACTTCTGGGAGGAAATTCCAACTGCTACAATTATTTTCGTAGTAAAAGTGATGAATGACAATAACAGTTAGGATTTGCTAGTGGGTACGTGAGAGAGCAACAACTGAAGAGGCTGATATCTTAAAAATATCAAATTTAAGTTGAAATATAGAGTCGAGGTTGCACCTGGGATTTATTTAGAGTTTTTTTGTCTATTTCGATTAGTGTTGGGCTATTAGTTTTTTGCCATCACACATTCACGATAGAATTTTGATTAATGTAACAAGTTTACATATTTAAAGAAAACGAAATATACTTTTATCAGTTAGGAATAAATTTTAGTCATCGAGTAATTATTTACCCACGATGATTTTTGAACTACTGGTTGTGAAAAGGAAAGAATTAATTATCACATTTAGCAAGTAGTGTAAACATTATCAAGTTAGCAATCAGATCTAGACAATTTGATTGAGAATAATTAAAGCCAACGATGGTCATTTTCAAAGACTAGCTCCTTATAGCTTAAGACATTAAACCAATTTCTTAAGAGGTTGGCACTGAAAGATTACGATTAATTAAATACTGGAGTTAGCCAGATTATTTCTAAAAGATTTACCAAAGTAATGAACTGATATGTATCTAAAGATTACATTAAACGTTTTTTAGTAATAGAACAAAAAAACATAGGTAGTCCCTAAAGAAGTTTATTTAAGGCGCCTTAGTAACAATTTGTATCTCTGAATTTGGATGCCAGATTCTATTACGAAAATTACTTTATTTCCGACAGTTTTCCACAATCTAATTGTTTGTAAGTAACTGATGGTTTATAAATGCTAAAGTCTTAACTATCGTGATACTGAAAGTTGCATATTTACTCTAGATGAGATATTTCAGTTATGTAGTGGAATATTGTTACATGATAACTTACGTATTCTTACGATACATGTAATGGAAGAATTTACAAAGACGTCGCTTCATTAGTAGTGAGTTGGCTTGTGCATTAGCTGTGCTGAATATTGATAGGTCTTGTTTTTGGTAAATAAGCAAAAGCTAAATAAGAACAATTTAATCGAAGGTGTGTTAGTGTTGGAAGGCAGAACTACTAATTCGATGAAGTACTTACTGGTCACGTAGTTCCTTGTACAGTCTTTCTAGGAACCTATGATCTTCTGAGAGGTTGGACAGAATTCTATTGCTCGTCTCCATGTGTAATTTTCAGTTTCATTTAATCTATATTTTTCCTCGATTTTCTCGTATACTGAGACGAAGTGATACCTGAATGCTTTAACACGACTAATTAAATGGACACTTGTAGGCGGCAGTTCCACCACACTGAAAGCTCTTACAGTGAAAATAGAACAGATCAAATAAGTCAAATAATCAGATACGCCCTTGTGGAGCCCAATATTGTGGAAGTTCGAGAATCCTACTTTGTTTATTTCAGGAGGAACGCTTAGGATATATCAAGAGTTTTTTAACAGCAGATGGAATATGACGTATTGGCTAGAACTTATATTCCTTCTCGTCTTCTACAAAATGGAAATTACTTGAAGGAAAAAACAGGAGATAGTTTAAAACGATTGTCGGGTACTCGGCGAAATTTTCATTACAATTCTGTTTCAGTAATAGGAAAAAACGCGGGAACAGTGTTGAGCACAGTGAAAGACATGAGTGACTCATCGAAGACATACCTTGATACAATATTTGTAGTAGGCTTCCACCTTTGAGCTATACGTGACATCACATTTTTTACCTACATCAACATCTGGTGTACGGTACTGGAGGATGCAAATTTAGTCCATTTATATCTAAAGTCTCCCAAAAGGACTTTGGATAGAGGACTCACCAAATTACAAACTACGAATGAAATTTTGTTGACGGAACTAACTAGAATTATGGATAATGCTGATACTTTCTGCACCAAAAGTGCAATGTTATGGTCATTAACAGTGACGAATGAGAAATAAGAGGGGTAAATAAACAATATCGGATGAACTACCTTACAATGCTGAATTATCGATACAAGAAGTAGTTCGTCGATCAGTGTCTGCATGCACACACCGATTTATACAAGAATTGTCACATCAATACACAGCCATGAAGGAAATCATCAAAATTTTCCATATTGTTCAAACTAAATTTATGCTTCAGGTTTTCGATACGCTGTCGCTCTTGTACTGGAGAATTCGATAAGCACTTTAAGATGAGTTTGATTAAAAGCAGTTGTTGCAAGAATAAAAAGGCATAGCAGACATTCATGTGTAACGGATGCGTGGGTGAACGTTTTTGCTGCTAGACGGACAGCCTAAGATATTCTTCGTCACAATTGAATGAGATTTCAGTGAATCATAACCCTGTACATCACTTAAAATCCAATATTTCTTTCTAATTTGTGTCTCAGTCACCTCGTACCAGATACTATTTTGTAAACTGAAACTATAAAAAATTATCGTTGCCCTACCCTGTATGTTAAACTAGGAACGAAATGCTACTCTGCCAATTTAATCAACGGAATGAAACGTTTTGAATTGATTTCAACGACGTTATTGAGAATTCAGCAAAATAAAGGTGCGAAATCATTTACTGTTATAATGTCGGTTTTCTTTATTTTTTTTATTTTTAGTCTTCTGACTGGCTTAATGCAGTCACCCACGAATTCCTCTCCTACGCCAAGCTCTTCGTCTCAGAGAGGCACTTGCAACATACGTCCTCAACTATTTGCCGGATTTATTCCAATCTCTGTCTCTACAGTGTTTGCCCTCTACAGCTTCCTCTAGTACCACGGAACTCATTACCTCCTGTCTTAAAAGATGTCCTATCATCCTGTCAGTGTTTTTCACATGCTCCTTTTGTCTCCGATTCTGCCCTAATCCCATAATTCGTTACCATTTCAGTCTACCTAATTTTCAACAATCGATTGCACCTCATCTCACATGCTTTAATTCTCTTCTGTTCCGGTTCTCCCAGAATCCATGTTTCACTATCTTACAATGCTAAGCTCCAAACGTACATTTTCAGAAAGATTTTCCTCAAATTAAGGCTTATGTTTGATACTAGTAGATTTCTCTTGGTCAGGAATGCCCTTTTTGACAGTGCTAGTCTGCTTTTGACGTCCTCCCTACTTAGTCCATCATCGGTTATTATTTTGCTGCCTAGGTAGTAGAATTCCTTAACTTCATCCACTTTGTTACCATCAATACCGATGTTAAGTTTCTCGCTGTACTCATTAGACAGTTCATCCCATTCAGCAGATGACGTAATTGTTCTTTACTTTCGCTCAGAACAGGAATGTAATAGCGAATCGCATCATTGACATCCTTTCGCCTTTAATTTTAACTCCATTCCGGAATTTTTTTATTTCAATCATTACTTCTTCGATGTACAGATTGAACAGTAGGGGCGAAAGAATACATATCTATCTTACACTCTATTTAATCCGACCACTTCCTTTTTGCTCGTCCACTCTTATAATTACATCTTGGCCCCTAAAGTTTATTATTTTCAGAATTTCAAACATCATGCACCATTTCACATTGTCGAACGCTTTTTCCAGGTCGATAAATCCTACGAACGTGTCTTGATTTTCGTTAAGTTTCGCTCCCATTATCAACTGCAACGCCATAATTGCCCTGGTGACTTCATCTTTCCTAAAGCCAAACTGATCATCATCCAACAAATCCTCAGCTTTCTTTTCCATTCTTCTGTATATAATTCTGGACGGCATGTTCTATGTATGAGCTGTTATGCTGACTGTGCCATTTTTCTCGTACTTCTCAAGTCTTCCAGTCTTCCGAATTGTGTGGATAATGTTTTTCCGAAAGTCAGATGGTATGTCGCGACTCAGACTTTCTACACACCAATGTGAATAGTCGTTCTGTTGCCATTTCACCAAACGATTTTAGAAATTCTCATGGAATGTTATCTATCCTCTCTACCTTATTTCATTTTCATTCCTGCAAAGCTCTCGTAAATTCTGATTGTGATATAGGCTTCTCACTCGTTTCTAAATCGATTCCTGGTTCTTCTTCTAACACATCAGCCAAATCTTACCCCTCACAGAGACCTTCAAGGTATTCTTTCTCCCTACCCTTTCTCTCCTCTGCATTTAACAGTGGTATTCCCGTTGTACTCTTAATGTTACCACCATTGCTTTTAATTTCATCGAATGTTGTTTTGACTTTCCTATGTGCTCTGTCAGTCCTTTCGAGGAACATTTCCTTTTGGATTCCTTCACATTTTTCAGGTGACCAATTAGTCTTAGCTTCTCTGCCCTTCCTACTTATTGAATTCCTCAGCGACTTGTATTTCTGCATTTCCGTTTGTTCTGGAACATGTTTGCACTTCCTTCTTCCAACGATTAGCTGAAGTATTTCTTCTGTTACGCATGGTTTCCTTTCAGCTACTTTTCTTGTACATAATTTTTCTTTCCAGCTTCTGTGATTTCCTCTTTTAGATATGTCCATTCCTCTTCAGCTGTACTGTCCACAGAGATATGCCTCATTGCTGTATCTATAGCCTTAGAGAACTTCAAGCCTATCTCGTCATTCCTTACTGCTTCCATGTCTCACTTCTTTGCGTATTCTTCATCACTTCTACATTGTGATCCTGGGTAGGCCTTACGATCAAGCATCTGATTTTGGAAAATCTCTGCCCTACCTTCCTATTCATAACGAGTCGTACTACCTTTACACCATTTTCTGCTGATATTACCCCATACTCACCTGACCAGGAATTCTCCCCTCTTCCCATTCCACTTCAGTGACACCTACTATATCTAGATTGAGCCTTTGCATTTCCCTTTTCAGACTTTCTAGCTTCTCTACCACATTGGTATTCGAAACTTCTGACATTCCATACCCCGACTCGTAGAACGTTTTCCTTTCCTTGGTTACTCAGTCTTGTTCTTATGGTCACTTAACAAAGACCGAATTTTTCAATTTTATTTCAAAGAATATGAACAAACATTGTAAGGTGTGCGAAACTATAAAGATATATTCAGTTATAAATTTTTTTCAAATGTTCATTCCGCGTGTAGTTCGCAGTTGGAGTACCAAATATTCGTACAACTGTCGCTTCTTATATTACCTGAAGTCGATCTCCGCCAATCATCATTGGTCCTAACGCTAAAAAACGAATAGAGAAATTAATTGTGAAATACATGTCGTGCACGAAATGCGGGAAGTTCACGGAACTGGTGTACGACGAATTTTTGCGGTCCGTAATTCTTCCGTACGTGGGACAGAAAAAATTTTGAACATTATCGATTCGTGTGGAGAGCAAACCGATTCAACTTTATGCGATCATCTGTTCACTGATGAAGAGAAAGCGCGCACCTGCACCCTAAAAGATGTCTCACCAAAGTAAGATAATATTGCAACAAATCTCCCCCGCTTTACCCTAATTGCTAATGTAATGCAAACAGAGCAACCATCAATCGACGAAATTAGGGAAAAATCCGTTTTATATGAAAATCTATACTTCAGACCCGTTCTCATCAAGTCAGTAGTCGAAAAACTCCCAAATCCACCTGATAAATACGCATTAAGGACATTTTTCCACACTACACAGTCAGCAACACTATACATAGATCATACTTCCTCATTATTCCACTCATCTGTCATAGGTTCTGATTTCGAGTCTCAGTTCGGCGCACAGTTTTACTCTGTCACTTTAATCTGCCACTAAGTTTCATACCAGCCTACACTCCGCTGCATGGTGAAAAATCCATTCTGGGAACAATCCCCAGGCGGTGGCTGCAATATGCTTTCTTCCTGGAGTTTTATCCCCACAAATTTCTCAACAGGACTCCTATTAAGTTTTGTAAGTGATGAGATACTGTTGGATGTAAGGTTGTGAGGACAGGTCATATGTGGCGCTTGAGTAGCTGCGTTGGTGGAGCACTTTCTCGCGTAAGGCAAAAGTCCCGAGTTCGAGTCTCAGTCTGGCACAAAATTTTAATGTGCCATAAAGTTTCGTCTGTAACACAGTGCGAAGAGGCGGATGTAGTGTCCTGTATAAGTATTATATCGCCTCATATAGCTTGTAATGGTTCTTTATTTACGTGACCAATACGGCACTCCAACCCAAGTTCTTAATACCAGTAATATCGTACTACTTTTCTGTGAGGTAACAGGCATATTTTTGTGGCAGTTTTCTCACTTGGTTTTATTAATGTAGAGGTACCCCGATTTATCGATATATTACAGTGATATGGTTTTTGTGTGTATTAATTTCTGTGAGACTGTCGTAAACTTTGACTTACTTGTAACCGTTTTGGCATGAATGTGCACAGAGCAAATGGTTCAAATAGCTCTGAGCACTATGGGACTTAACTACTAAGGTTACCAGTCCTCTAGAGCTTAGAACTACTTAAACCTAACTAACGTAAGAACATCACACACAGACATGTCCGAGGCAGGATTCGAACCTGCAACCGTAGCGATCGCGCGGTTCCAGACAGTAGCGCCTAGAACCGCTCGGGCACCCCGGCCGGCCCGCACAGAGCAGTCTTCGTTTCGCTTTGCAGAAGTTAAGTTGCTATTTCGCTTTGTAAAAGAACAGTCAAATGTTGTGTTTCGTTAAAATGGAAATTACATATATGAAGATTGATACAAAACTGTTTTCCTGATTATGTGACAATTACGAAGAAGTGTATGTGACTTTACAAGAAGTTTAATAAAAATGTGGATCGTGGACACCAAGTCAAAAATTATTTCTACCATACCATTTTTCTGATCTGGGGTTGTTTGATCATTAAGAATTTTCTGCAAAACGCATTTCTTAGGTCCTCAAATATTGCTAAAATACAGATCTGGACCTTCTAGCAGTCAAAGTGGAATCACTCTAGAATCAACAAAATGAGCCATAACAACTTCGACGAAATCTACGTGGGAATCATTCAAAATAAACGACAAAATTTATGACTCTTTTACAGTGACTTCATTATTTTCATTCTGACGATACTATCCACAGTCTATAACTTTGTTGTTGCCCAATAAAGAGAACATATGCTGCGTGAGCAACATTATTAATCTGATATCTAACCTACTTTGCAAGTGGTGGTATTGTTAGAAGCTTCAGGCTGCTAGCTACGAAGGTTGGTAGCAAAGCACCCGATCGAAATATAAATTAGATTTCTGTGGCTGTACGCCCGGTGTATGTAGAATAAATCAGTAACGACGTACATGAAATCTGGTACGTGTGCACTGCCTCACCACGTATCTGGGTGAGTCCCTTAATAGTTTTGAGCAGTGTGGAGTCGGAATTACTGGCGACTCGAACGCAAACAGCCGGGAGAGTGTTGTCGGTCTGTGCGGCTGTCACCGCCGCGTGGTTGCTGGAAGCAATTTGCAGGTGGGGCACGCACCGCTGAGAGACGGGAGGCGGTCCAGGCGCAGAGCCGGCGGACCACCTCGCCTCGCCTTTCATTCGCGTCGTCCAATTACTGCGGAACGGCCTTCGCGTCGCGGCGCCGCCGGCACCTGGACCAATTGCCTGTTTAGCCGGCGCTGCTGGCGGAATTAGCCGCCGCCGTGTACGGCGACAGCCGTTAAGCTGCCGTGTCCCGCCCGCCCCCGTTCCCTGGCCACGGGCCGTTATGCTCATTCCATCTCCGGTACGGAACATGGCGGCCGTAGTTGGCTGAGAGCCTTCGGATTTTACTCAGCGTGAAGTTAGAAATTGTGCTGTTGCGCGGAAGAATGTCGCGTTTAGCTTTTCGCCGGAAATTCTCGCTGTTTACCGTCAGGAATCGTTTCTTTTCATTGCCTCTTGTCCCCATTGAGGGAGCTCACTGTTTGCAGAATATGGTGCTGAAAAAGGAAACAGAGTTTCTTAAAATTTTTACGTTAGCTGTCACGAATATTCCGCGTTTCGCAAACGCTTCGGGTTTGTTCATATCACTGGGACACTAATAAAGTATTAAGTGAAGAGGAAATATAGACAAGAGATGCGTAGTTCATCAATTATTCGTGGGGTTAATGTGGAAAGGTCTGGTCATAGAATCTCCAGAGCAGAATCTCCTGTTTTCAAGATGACTACAAGCAAATGCAGGCATTGCCTGCAGGAGACAGAGCGACCACTGTAATTAATGTACAGAACGCAGCCACAGGCCGCGTACTCCTCAATTAATAATGACCTGTTTCACTCGTCAGACGCGAACATCGTCAGATATTCATTCCCTTAGAGGCGACACGTTACATGTTAAAAGGCTACGGGGCACCATCGTCAATACAAGATAGTGAGACATGATTCAGCAAATATGCTCCTCTAGTCCAAATGAATCAAACAGTACATGGCTTGTGTCTCAGTCGAGCACATAAAACAATATCACTTCATTCACACTTACCTGGTGCAATGACCATCGAGAAAAACTATCATTTTTTTTCCAAATCTGTTGTTCGTCCGACTGTCGGACTGGGGATGGAGTACTTTAATACCTGCACGCACCTATGGTGGGCAGTGTTTGAGGGATGAGAGTCCGCTAGTGAAAATACTGGCTGTTAAAGGCCAGCAGGTTGGGATCGAGCATTCCTGCTGGCAATAGTAACGTTGGGAAAGCCTATGTATGTTTAATAACTTAACACAAAATTTGCTTATTGTACAACATTGTGAAGCCGAAAACATCCAACTATACATTCATATGTTACATGCGCGATTAATCTATCAGAAACGTATTATATATATACATACCAGCATCTGATCAATTACTATAGATTTTTTACACACGATGTTTACAGCATACACTACTAGCAGAGGTACCCTATACTAAGACTCAGGAAAACGATTTTTATTTACACGGCAGGAACAGATCAATTACTATGGATTTTACAGGATTTACAGTGACAGTTGCTAGCAGCAGCAGGTGAAGGACGAAACACACACACTGTATGCCAAAAGGGGAACGTGTACATGCTACACATTATTACATGTATGTCACAAATACACACATCGCACATACATGTACAACTACGAAAAACACTTTATCTATAGATTTAACACACACACACACACACACACACACACACACACACACACACACACACACGAAAAGTCACTCAAGTGACTGGTATGAGACTGGGTGAGTATCGATACGATCTGCACAAATTAAGCATCTATCATCAAGGTGTGATAGATCGACTTTCAGTAGCTGTACAGTATGCATTAGGACTGCTTATATTTTTAAAAATATCGGGAATCAGATATATCGATATTTAAGAGAATGTCGCTATTGTTTCTCATACATCGAGAAAAGGATAGATATATCGATGTGAAAAATATCAAGGTATCGCCCTATAAAATCATCGGCTGCACATTGTAAATATGCTACTGGTTTTAGAGCGGTGGTTCACCGATGACATTGTAATTCTATCAGAGACAGCAAAGGACTTGGAAGAGCAGTTGAACGCAATGGACAGTGTCTTGAAATTAGGATATAAGATGAACATTAATAAAAGCAAAACGAGGATAATGGATGGAGTCGAATTAAGTCGGATGATGCTGAGGGAATTACATTACGAAATGAAACACTTAAAGTTGTAAAGGAATTTTTCTACTTGGGGAAAAAAATAACATGATGGTCGAAGTAGAGAGGATTTAAAATGTAGACTGGCAATGGCAAGGAAAGCGTTTCTGAAGAAAAGAAATTTGTTAACATCGAATATAGATTTAAGTGTAAGGAAGTCGTTTCTGAAACTATTTGTATCGAGTGTAGCCGTATATGGAAGCGAAACACGGTTGATAAATAGTTTGGAGAAGAAGAAAATAGAAGCTTTGGAAATGTAGTGCTACCGAAAAATGCTGAAGACTAGATGGGTAGATCACATAACTAATAAGGAGGTATTGAATAGAATGGGGGAGAAGAGGAGTTTGTGACACAATTTGACTAGAAGAAGGGTTCGGTTGGTGAGGCACGTTCTGAGGCATCAAGGAATCACCAATTTAGTATTGGAGGGCAGGGCGGAGGGTAAAAATCGTAGTTGGAGACCAAGAGATGAGTGCACTAAACAGATTCAGAAGGATATAGGTTGTAGTAGGTACTGGGAGATGAGGAAGCTTGCACAGGATAGAGTAGCATGGAGAGCTGCATCAAACCAGTCTCAGGACTGAAGACCACTACAACAACAACATTTAAGTATTGATTTATTATTAGATATTAGGTACATCAACACGCTAGCACCTTGCTTCTCCCCCTTAGAGCAAGAATTGAAAGGAAGACGATGCATATCAAGCTTGGTGATGAAAAATGGTATGTAAGTGGCACAATAAAAGGTGTCCGATGGATCCATTGTTCAGTTTAGTCGCGTAGCGGATTTGGCCAAAACAATTCATGTCGACGTCTCTTTTTTTTCGTTTCTGCGAACGCCATCGAACTAGAGGTTGTAATGTAAAAATTGCAAGCTGAAGTTGACGATTAAGCTTCTGTTGGTGGTGCCGAGTGCCGATTACGTCTGCATTTCCTCTCACAAATGTCCACCTACAGCAGAGACAACCTTGTCGTTTACATTTTTGTTCATTATTTTCAGGAACTGTTTCTTCACATCGCAAATCTCGTTATTCCATTCACACCGCCACCCCCCAGTGAAATCGGTACCGTCTGTATCTGCTTCACACAGTCAAAGAGGAAATCTGGACGTGATGAAAGCCCAAAAATTGGTAAGTGATAAATCTATATTCTACCACAATTTCAAAACAAATATTCAAATGTTTACCGAAAATTGCAAAAAATCTAGTATAAAATAAAAGTATCGGCTATCAAAATTACCATATCGATAATGATATGTCTATGAAGTGATATCTGTGACATTATCTTGAAAAAATATCGATATTTTATGAACAGCCATGGAATGCACCTCATGAGTCTGCAACTGAAAGAGTACTTACTTCACCATACAAGGAGATTCGTTATCATCTGGGTCCACAAACTTCACAGACAGCAAGCCAGTCGCCTCATCTTTCAGAAAGCCAATAACATTCTTGTTCTAAGCTTGTACGCTGTAAGAAATATGTGTTGATTCTCTAGACGCATCGAGTTCTTAGACCAAAATATCTGTCCATGTAATGTAAAATGACTATAAGAAAGTTTGGCTTCACAAACTCATACCAGAGTCAGTAACATATGGAGTTTGGAGAGGTTCAGAACACACGTACCAATATAGACAGGCTTCGTTTAATGAAAGCTTAGCCATCCCCAGAGTGACTAGTCCTTTATTGAAGATAGTGGTACACTTTTCATTTAGACTGGTGACATAATCTCTTGCAGCATAATGTCCACCTCATTGGCGCACTAAATAAATTCTGTGACAGTTTCTAAGATTGACAACGGTTTTACTGAAAACTGAGTTACTCATTAATGTACAAAAATTATTTTTGAAATGACATGTCTCAAGGGGCCTCTGTTCGATATTAACATTCATGTACACCTTCAGACTCGGACACTGCTGCGACTGATTCCAAGAAGACATATTTCCAACCTGAGAAACTACAGGGGGTTTCTATAGTGTAGAACGTATCTATGTTTATTTCCCAGCGCTGTCATCAGCTAGAGGATGGGATCATATCACAGGATTAGGTGCTCTGAACACAGTTACAAATTACTGTGCATATAACGCAAATCATTGGGATATTCACGGTCTGCTTCCAGGAAATGTGCTCTACCTGTATCAGCATCCGAACTTTAGTTCTTATTCTTCAGCCCGACGATTTCATCTTTGGACACCATCAGAAATCTCCAGATGGCAGATTTTTCGCATGGCATGCATGTAGAAATTGCTCAAATCCAAGTAAAGGTTGTAACTCAAATCGTCAGATGGCCTGTGCTCCTCCACGGCCACGGGTGATTGTCCTTGGTGTACCTGTGGATACACTGTGAATCCTGCACTGGAAAATAGCAACTTATCAATATTAGTCAACAGTTCAGTGCTGATTAGCGTCTTTTTTAACAGTGTGTCCCTCGAAATCATTGGCATGATGTAATAGAAGGCAGGATCCAGAGTATATGTTGAGGCGTAAACTACGTAATTAAAAAGAAAAAAGAAAAAAAAAGCTGTGAGCAAGTGCACATGTGTCTCTGTGTACAATTCAGCGTATACCTCTAACTCTTAGATGTTGAACTCCAGCAAAACATTCAGCATGTGTCATTCCTCCATATTCATCTACACCTACGTTTACATACATACTCCGTAAACCACCTCACGGTGCGTGGTAGAGGGTACCCTGTACCACAACTAGACGTTCCCTTTCCTATTCCGTTCGCAGACACAGCGAGAGAATAACAGCTGTCTATATGTTTCCATCTCAGCCTAATTTCTCGTTTCATATCTTCGTAATTCCTAAACGAAATGTACGTTGGCGGCAGTAGGATCGTTCCGCATTCAGCTTAAATTGCGCGGTTTTCTAAACATTCTCTGTAGCGTTCTTCGAAATGAATGTCTTCTTCCCTCCAGAAATGCCCACTTGAGCTCCTGAGGCATATCCGAAACACTTGCATGCTGTTCGAACCTACCGGTAGAAAATATAGTAACTCGCCTCTTAATTGCTTCCATGTCATCTTTCAATCCAAACAATGTATTAGTCCTCGAGCATAAGTCGTATTAGCGTCCTGTGCGCAGTCTCCTTCGCAAACGAGCTACACTTCCCTAAAATTCTCCCAATAAACCGAAGTCAACCATTCGGTTTCCCCACCATATTCATCACATGATTGTTCTACACTCCTGGAAATGGAAAAAAGAACACATTGACACCGGTGTGTCAGACCCACCATACTTGCTCCGGACACTGCGAGAGGGCTGTACAAGCAATGATCACACGCACGGCACAGCGGACACACCAGGAACCGCGGTGTTGGCCGTCGAATGGCGCTAGCTGCGCAGCATTTGTGCACCTCTGCCGTCAGTGTCAGCCAGTTTGCCGTGGCATACGGAGCTCCATCGCAGTCTTTAACACTGGTAGCATGCCGCGACAGCGTGGACGTGAACCGTATGTGCAGTTGACGGACTTTGAGCGAGGGCGTATAGTGGGCATGCGGGATGCCGGGTGGACGTACCGCCGAATTGCTCAACACGTGGGGCGTGAGGTCTCCACAGTACTTCGACGTTGTCGCCAGTGGTCGGCGGAAGGTGCACGTGCCCGTCGACCTGGGACCGGACCGCAGCGACGCACGGATGCACGCCAAGACCGTAGGATCCTACACAGTGCCGTAGGGGACGGCACCGCCACTTCCCAGCAAATTAGGGACACTGTTGCTCCTGGGGTATCGGCGAGGTCCATTCGCAACCATCTCCATGAAGCTGGGCTACGGTCCCGCACACCGTTAGGCCGTCTTCCGCTCACGCCCCAACATCGTGCAGCCCGCCTCCAGTGGTGTCGCGACAGGCGTGAATGGAGGGACAAATGGAGACGTGTCGTCTTCAGCGATGAGAGTCGCTTCTGCCTTGCTGCCAATGATGGTCGTATGCGTGTTTGGCACTGTGCAGGTGACCGCCACAATCTGGACTCCATACGACCGAGGCACACAGGGCCAACACCCGGCATCATGGTGTGGGGAGCGATCTCCTACACTGGCCGTACACCTCTGGTGATCGTCGAGGGGACACTGAATAGTGCACGGTACATCCAAACCGTCATCGAACCCATCGTTCTACCATTCCTAGACCGGCAAGGGAACTTGCTGTTCCAACAGGACAATGCACGTCCGCATGTATCCCGTGCCACCCAACGTGCTCTGGAAGGTGTAAGTCAACTACCCTGGCCAGCAAGATCTCCGGATCTGTCCCCCATTGAGCATGTTAGGGACTGGATGAAGCGTCGTCTCACGCGGTCTGCACGTCTAGCACGAGCGCTGGTCCAACTGAGACGCCAGGTGGAAATGGCATGGCAAGCCGTTCCACAGGACTACATCAAGCATCTCTACGATCGTCTCCATGGGAGAATAGCAGCCTGCATTGCAGCGAAAGGTGGATATACACTGTACTAGTGCCGACATTGTGCATGCTCTGTTGCCTGTGTCTATGTGCCTGTGGTTCTGTCAGTGTGATCATATGATGTACCTGTCCCCGGGAATGTGTCAGTAAAGTTTCCCCTTCCTGGGACAATGAATTCACGGTGTTCTTATTTCAATTTCCAGGAGCGTATTTCACATGGCTTCGCACCGTTGCTCCCAGATATTCAAAAGACGTGACTGTGTCAATCAGGACACTACTAATGCTTATCCGAACATGGCGGGTTTGTTTTTCCCACTCACCGGCATTAACTTACATTTTTCTACACTTAGAGCCAGCTGCCATTCATCACACCAACTAGAAATTTTGTCTAAGTTAACTTGTATCAACCTACAGTCAGTTATATTCCTGGACACCACAGCATCATCAGCGAACAACGGAAGATCGATGCCCACAGATCGTTTATCTATATAGAAAATAGTAACGGTCGTATCACACTTCCCTAGGGCACAACAGATGTTACAACTGTCCTCGCCATCGAGGAGAACATAGTGGGTTCTATTACTTCAATAGTCTTTAAGCGAGTTCCGAATGCACATACCTTCATTAACAGTCTGCAGCGGGGCACCATGTCTAAAGCTAGTCGGAAATGTAGAAGTATTCAATGTGCCTGTATCCTTTCATCCATAGTTCACAGTTTATCATGTGAGAAAAGAGTAAGCTAAGTTTTGCACAAGCCATGCATTTTAAAGCGTGCTGATTCATAGACAAGAGGTTTTCTGCCTTTAGGAGGTTTGTTATATTCGGAATTCAGAGTATGCTCAAAAATTCTGAAGCGAACCGATGTTCTTTTACGCTTTTTATTTACAGGAGTCAGTCAGTTGGCAGCTTGCGCTGGTCAGGAGATTCGCGATAAATGCCAACTAAGTAACGGGCCAGTGGCGTAGTGTACCCTGTGTAAAAGCGATATGAGAGTCCATCCTAACTTGGAGACTTATTTGTGTTCCACAGTTTCAGTTGTTTCTCTACACCAGGGATGAATATTACAATATCATCCATACGGAAGTCTGTGCGATGATCAAACGACAGTATGTTTGTAGGATTCTCATACGTGAACGAATTCTTAAACGTGGAATTTAAAACCTCAGCCTTCTTTTTGCTATTTTCTACTGCTAAACCAGACTGGTCAATGAGCGACTGGATGGAAGCCTTAGACCCGTTTAGCGGTTTCGCATAGGCTCAGATTTTTTGTGGTCTCCACCATATCCTTAGCCAAGGTATGACTGTAGTAACTCTTGCATCCTTCGCGCATAGATCTTTGCACAGATGCAAAAAATCTCTACTAATATTTATCTGTAGTCATTTACGCATCCTCTTTTGAACAGAGAGTGCAGAAGCCTTTGCTTCTTCGTCACTTTCCGTTATGACAGTGCCTCTGAGTTTGCTATGGGTATTGGTTATATCAGGCAATACTGTTTCATAGAGTCTCGTCACAATTCCAGGTATTCGTGTAAGAAGAAATTCTTTTCCTTACAAGATGAAACTCTGCATCATCAGCAAATGCAGCTGGAGTGATACACATATCCTCACAATGCATTGTCTCAACAAATTTCTGGAAAGGTGCCTGCATAAGTTGCAAGGAAATCAGGAGGCTTATTTTTGGCGAGATTCGCTTGGAGAATGAGTTTTATTTTTCTGTATCGTCGGATATGCTACTAACTTTATTTTTCTGCAACATGGAAATACCCAGGTGTTCAACGTGAAAGTGAGCATCATACCCACTCAAATTATGGAAGTTGAGGGAAGTGTGTCGTGGAAGTATGTACTTCAAGTTTCATGCATTGTGAGCTGAACTGTGTAGCTTCCCCATTAGATGACAGCGGGCTCTACAAAGAGGTTCCACTTTTCTATCCAAAGATGGCCCATATGTATGACATTTAACTGCCTACTTGTGTAAGGCATCATTATCCTGTGAAATGGGCATTGTAATGTTTCTGCTATAAAGCCCATTAACATCCCATGCAAGGTTATCAGGCAGAGACCATCTCACAGGACTACCTTGACAAACGATTCTAATTTATGATGACTGGGATCATTTGAGCCACACAACTTGATACACTGCCGCATACGATACCTGTCGCTCTGTGAAAATGGTGTGACAGGCATTGGGATCACCTTCACAGTGTGTCATAGAAACTACTAAGCACCCAGTTAGTCTATACAACAAGGGTGATTGTTTCTAGTAGTGAACTTTGTTAAACTTTAAGAATGTATTATCCTCAGCACTTTGCCAAGTAATGGTCCCTGCCTCAAGGAATCAGATTGAGGTCTTTCTAAATACTCACTTGTGGTAAAAGTGTTCAGACATCTACAGCAAAAATGCCACTTGCGCTGGTTTTTATTTAGTTAGGAGGAAAGTAAGCGGAACCAGGTTTTAATCTAAATACAGTGATAGTTCTTGCCCTTGGAGAATAGCACTATATCTACATGCTTAGGATAGTGAGTGCTCAATTTTCTCATCTACTTCTACAACACAAATATGAACCACATAATTAGGCTTCTGCCTCTCAGATATTTGTGGGCCTTGGATTGTGATGGGGACTGAATTTACTTCGAGGTTACAGCGCCTGCAGACATTAGATATCTTCCAATTTTCAAGTGACCATGGAAAACCCTATTTATCATCCTCATCTACATTCTGGATGTCTATACATGCCTGTTTAGAGACAATATCAGAAGTAAGAGGAATGAAACTGTCCCCAATCCCACTGACTGGATACTACACATGAAGGTACACATCGAGGTCCAGGTCCTCTTATCTTCATGTTGGGAAAAAACCTCAGCATGATGCACTCAGCAAAAGTACCACGCCAATGAGCACTTGACACGCTCCACAATATCATGCAATCCTTACACCTAGGTTCAGTGGTGTTTTTCTCTGCAACATCATTAATAACAGCTTCAGGGTCACATGTCAGCTCACTGTAGAGAATTGCCTTGAAGCTTATGGCAGGATATCTCTGAGTGTTGATTATTTCAGGCAGCTCCCATTCCAGCACTGGTTTACATGCTTGACGGAAGGTAGTGGAGCTTGATACTGGGCACTAGTGTTGGCAAAGAAGGACTGAAAGACCCTATCTCTGAAGTAACCATCAACTGCAGTGTAGTCTAATGTTGCTCTGTAAGTTACAAGGTGCTGGTGAACAAGACGGGTTGTTGGGCTGTTACTAGTTACTCTTAGACCAGGGCCAAGGTAATGATCATGATGATGAGTCCAACCTGCTACCGCTAGGCTGTAGATGGTAGCCAGATGGGACTGGATGAGGTGATGCAGACATTGGTAGTACAATCCTACTAACCGCCATGTGGTGCATGGTAGCCAGATGGGTCCAATGTCTGTGGTTGCACCAATGATGGGTCTGGTAGAAGTCTCCACAGATGTTGAGGTGCAGAAGCTAGCCTGCCTCCAAACTTGGATCACAACGGCAAAAAAAAAAAAAAAAAAAAAAAAAAAAAAAAAAAAAAAAAAAGGCTAGTCAAGTAATTGTAAAAACACACACACAGGTAGATTATAAAACAATCTGCTTGCCTCCAGTTGCCTTCTCATCTGTAAGTCTCATTAGCAGTGTTACAGGTGGAGATGGCAGAGGTGGTACATCGTATTTGTAAAGTTCTTTGGGCATCACTATTGCATATTCAGCTTGCTGGAACAAAGAAGCAAGGATGTTTGCTAGGTATACAATAACAGCAGTCACCCACACACACACACACACACACACACACACACACACACACACACACACAGTAGTATGCAAGTTTCTTAAGTTTCATAAGGTTCTTTTGGATTACTGCTACAGCTTCTTGTACAAGTATGTTTGGGTAAAGATTGGTAATGTCAAGTGATAAGAACTGAACACCTTGGCGGAATATTTTGCCTTTTAGTTCTTGTGCTAGCATCATGTTTTTTGTTATGAAATATGTCGTTTCATATGTATAATTTTTTTCTCATTATGTTTTGCAGCATCTGTGACAGTTTGTATGCTGGGCTACTTATAGAGTTTACTATGGGACATATCGGACTACCTTCTTTGTGTACCTTTGGCTGTGCTCTTAGGCATGGTGTATTTGGATTCATCCATGCAAGATATTTCTTTCAGTTTTTGTCAACAGATAATGTGATTTCATTAATTGTTCCTTAATTTTACTTTGGAATTGTTTTGTTGGGTCTTTTTTAATATGTTGTATAGTATTAGCATCAAAGAATTAATTTTTTTCTCTATGTACTCCTTTTCTTCATCACAACAAATGTATCGCTACTGTCTGATTTTGTGAGTATGGATTGCTTTTTTTTCAATTATTCTCCACTGTAGAAGCCATGTTTATAGGATTTGAAAGCAATCCAACACATGCTCTTATTTAATTTTTTTAATTTTTGTCACTGTGCTTCGGAAGTTCTGTAGCAAATTATTTTAAAAAATAAATGACTGATAAGTATAAGACAGGTAACATTTATTCTCATGATTTCTTAGTTTTGTTTCTAAAGCAACCTTTCGTTAACTACACACCCTTTTATGTTCAGATATTTCAGAGTGAAATCACCGTTTTTTATTATGCTACATTGAATCACAAAATTACAAATCGCTATTTCAGTAATGCCAAAATATTATAATTACTTATTTCATTACTACTGGCATAGAAAATATGTTTAAAAATGCAGTGTCTGTCTGACTTGTCTGCAGATCCGAAAATAACAGAAAAGTACTGTTGAAACCGGTCATTAGTTCAAAATAAATATTTAAATGGTATCTTGGCTCTAAAGTAATTCTTCAAATATTACAATCTACAAATCGTCCCTAATAATAATGTCTCTAATATATAACTTTATCTTTGGAAAACCTGTCACTCTTTCAGAATCCATATCCAACTCGTATTGTATTCTCAGTTAAATGTATTGGCTGCATACCTAACAGATACGGTTTTTTCCTGCTGACTCCATATGTTGTGATTAACTCAGCATTGCAGAGCTGTTAATGAAGACAGTAACAGTATATACACCCTTTTCACATCCTTAACCTCTTCCTCTTTTCTGCCTCCATCCATAATGTGTGGTAGCATTTTCAGACCACAAGCTACTGGTTTTAATGTTTCTCAGACAAATTTTTGCTATAACTGTCCTAATTTCCATAATCGTAGCTTCCTTCCAATAGCCATCCAGGTTTCAACAACTTTACTCTATGCTGCTGCATATTTACCCAATTTTGACATGCCATACAACTTAGATACATTCTGAGACTACTGACGGTGATGGGACTCAAATGCCTTACATTTTGTCTTGATATATATTCGTTAGCTTTGTGCTGACTTCTTCAAAATTCTCATTGACGTACAGTTCACATTTACGGTTTCTAGCATCCAGCACCTTACCATTTCCAACTACTGCCTCAATAATACATTACAGTTCCATTAATTAACAATGAATGCCTCGATTTTTCCATAAACGTAAGAGATGTGTGCTACACAAACTCCAAGTGTGCAACACATGTGTAAATTTATCCACAGTATAAGTAAACTAATACAGTTATGTTACAGTATGCTGTCTTCTATGCATAGTCTCATCGAGGTATCAACTATATCGACAGTTAGTTTGACTGAACAGCATGATTTCCTCGTCAGGTGGCTGTTGCTGGAATGACTTCATCTCGCCTGTGGGGATAAGCATTTATTAGTTGAGTATGATTTTTTCCCTATTCATCACCTCAGTGTTATTACTTTTACCTCCTTGCACTAGGTGGTGTTTATCTATATCTCAACATCCTTAACCATTGTCGTTTCTCTATTTGTGATCTCTACTGCCAGTCCATCAATGTTATTATATCTCTGATACTAAATTTACACTTACCTCTGTCTATCCTTGAGTTGTTAAAACAATTAGCAGAGTAATGTAAGTGATTTGTGTGTGTATGCTGTAGTCACAGTTGTGGCTGTTGTCATGACGTACACTGAATATCTCTGCTGTCTGACTGATAAGCACCTCAGTTCAGGGGAAACTCATTCACACAGTAAATCTTGCACAGTGCTTTACGTTTAAACTTATTGTAATACCATGCTTGTCATGACCTATCAGTGAACATTAACTCTGTATATGCTATAAGTGTGTGGGTTGAAAATAAAACATTTTTTGTAGGGTATTGTTGTTTACAGCAATCCTCTCAATTGCAGATTGTTGCTGCTGCTGTGATCACCTCCATTTCCTGGTCCAGTAGTTGTTCTTCAACCACTGTAAAAGTAATGACAAAAAATCCCAAAGTATAATGAGATGTGCGTCTTAGGGTAAGCAGGAAGGGCGTGTATGGGGCCTAATCAGTTACTGTTGGTTGCACAGAAAAAACATACACATTATTTAAAAAGAAACTCTCAGGAATCATTTTTAAAGATTTAACTACACTGGCGGCTGAAAGCCTTATTAGAAGAATTGCAAGTTACTGTCGGCTGAAGGCCACAAGAAATGTTACACACAGTCAATGGCTGAAGGGCTCATTAAGAAGATTCATAATTATTCGTCGGCCGAATGCCAGAAGCAATTTCAAACATACACAACGACTGATGCCCTGAATTACCAATAAGGTGGAGAATTACGCTTTAAAGATACCAAAAACCTTTTAACAATCTTAACGTTATAGGCACCAAAACACTTTAACAATCTTAATAACTGTGACAAGTTACAGTGACGGCTGAAGCCCTTATCAAACAGAACTGAAAATATTTGTCGGGGGAAAGCCACAACCAGTGTTACAAACAATTAACAGCTGAAGGACGGAATTACAAGAGGGAAAGGCAGTTACATGTCAAAATATTAGAGCAAATTTTAAACAATTATGACAACTTGTCCAAATAAGACGGAGTGATCCACAGACAGTGCTCGCTTGATCGACCTGAGTAAGATGACTATAGCTATGTAAGGGGTGAGACAGGCAGCGAAGAGTTGTACTCACGTAACAGGACGGCAATTCACACTAGGGGTAGCTTAAGCGCTGACACACCGGCTAACCGATCCGCCTAACGTCCGATCACCAGTACAACGATGTAATATTTTTAGGCAAGGGCGAAGAGACGGACAACACCACGTCTTCAGAAATACACTCAAGGCCGAAGGAAACACTAGATCCAAGGCAGACCTCTCAAAAACATATTCAAGAGGCTGTAGAACTATACGCCGTGTGGGTCAGCATCAACACGTCGAGGAAAGTTCGCTAACCTCCAGGTCAGGTAACTGGGGCGTTAGGGGACACAAGGCAATAATACCGCTGGTTACAGTTCACCAGTAAGAATAATAGTAAATCCAAACTAACATCAATGAGTAATAGGCGCTTCCGCAAACCTGACAGACTCCACCTGTTGAGGTTGGTCTCACCGACCCAGGGAGCAGCAACGCGCAAGCAACAACGAGATCTCTAACTGTGGAGGTTTCAGCTCTGGACACGGTTCACTCAACTTCAAACGTCGGTGGTTCGGTAGTCGGTTACAGCCACTCGGTCCGTCAGTGCCTGCTCTCGCGCTGCTTACCTCCACGCTGCTGTGTCCGAAGCCGAACTCATGTCCGTCCGTAACTCCTCAACAAGTCCAGTGCTCAGACAGCATTAAAATAACTTATTATTTAAAACCACAAGATACACACGGATCAGGGGAAACAATTCCACCAACTCACGATACTAAAACAAGTCACTGTTAAACAACACAGACGAATTATAAGGCGGCACAAACACAGAGAAGCCAGAAGCGGTGGGGAAGACCAACTGCACGTCGTCGTGCGCTGAGACGACCAACCCAACGACCAACCAACGGTCGTCGCCTGTCAAGTCAAGCACAGCAAAGATCTCAGTACAAATCGCCGACTGACAACTTGTTGCCATTAGGTCACTTCGACGGGCAGACATACACACACGCACACAAGTGAAAGTTGCACTACTCAGATACCACGGTCCATTCAGCTAAAGCTCGCTGACGTTGTCGTGCACTATCGCGACCACACCCTTCCGTCGGACGTTGTATGTGTCGGGCGAGTACTGGCTGTCTGGCCTCACTGCCGCTCCGTGCCAATTCCACTCGCTCGACAGACCAAGACTCGGAATTACTAGAGGCCACTGCGAAGGTGATACCACAGTACGCGCTATAGATAAGTGTTGCTGCTGCCACTCACGGACAGACAAGGCGAGCAAATGTGGTAGCGCCAGTGGACACACTAAGAAAACGAGACGCCACTATCACTAATGCAAGATGCCAAGCTTTGAACGGCAGCAACGCAAGCCGGACACGGCTCATATGACACCACACAAACATTATACTGATGATAATAATTATACATGGACACTCATGGCAATTGCTGGCGGTTCTTGCCTGGGTGACTGGATATACATTTTTAGAATGGTGTTCGATTCGAATTTATGTAGCACAGTGTGTTGGTTGACCCATTCAGTTAATGCATCTTCTTGCCATCCTGTTGCATTGGCATTATTGTTGTTGAAAAACGTTTCTCCTGTCCACTGTCATACAGTCCTATGCTATTATGCTTTTCCACTCTTGACCAAGAAAACAGTGTATACATTTCTCTGACAGACATTTACAAGAAACAGACTTGTCAAGTTCTCCCTTGCTTAATGCAAACATCTCATCAACTGAACCTATGAGATCTAGATGTAAATACAGGCACAGATCAAAACAATGAGCTTACACCAGAAATATGTGCTTTTCATATTCAATTATTATAGTGAAATCGCAAAATTACAGTTTCTGCACAATACAGCAATCGGAAACTGCATTGCATGTAGTTGCTGAGCGGAGGAGGAGGAGGAGATTAGAGTTTAACGTCCCGTCGACAACGAGGTCATTAGAGACGGAGCGCAAGCTCGGGTGAAGGAAGGATGGGGAAGGAAATTTGCCGTGCCCTTTCAAAGGAACCATCCCGACATTTGCCTGAAGCGATTTAGGGAAATCACGGAATAAAATGAGGATAGCCGAAGACGGGATGGAACCGTCGTCCTCCGGAATGCGAATCCAGTGTGCTAACTACTGCACCACCTCACTCGGCGTTGCTTAGCGGTGGTTCAGGGGTACTCAGGGTGGGGGCTAGGCATGTGCGGCTGTTCAGTGTTGGAGTGTCTGAGTGGGAACGTAGCACTAATGATAAGAAGATCCTGATGATGATATCAGCATTCCTGGCATGGCCTTGATGCACTTGGATGTAACCAATAGTGGCGGATTTCTAGGAAAGGCTTTGCTGACAAGAAAGTTCCGATGCTGATATCTGTGAAATATAACAAGCACAATTGCCTGAGAAATGAATGTCATGATCTTGAGGATCAGGAAGTGCTGATTCTGATATCAGCGAATTGCTGGCAAGAAGCGATAGTGATCCGCTAGTAAACTAATGTCGAACTTTGTGGTGTTTTCAAGGAGAGACAGACTCTGATATCGGGCCGGCCGGAGTGACCGTGCGCTACAGTCTGGAGCCGAGCGACCGCTACGGTCGCTGATTCGAATCCTGCCTCGGGCATGGATGTGTGTGATGTCCTTAGGTTAGTTAGGTTTAATTAGTTCTAAGCTCTAGGCGACTGATGACCTCAGAGGTTAAGTCGCATAGTGCTCAGAGCCATTTGATCGATTTGAACTGTGATATTTTTCTTCAACTTGATGGAGACTATTAATCATTTTGTGAGAACATGTGGTGGACCACTAAATGTTTGGGGCTTATGTGATTTAACTTCGATTTTTTGAGAGCTAGCTTGGTTGGAACTTCGGTGGTCACCTCCAGGATTTTGCTTATAACACTAACATGGACTGCTGCCTTCATTAACTGTAAAAACGTTCATCGTGTAGTTGAATAACTCATAAAATTTAAGATATAGTAAACTTTATTTAATTTACAATCAGAGTTATGTGACGTCGTAAGAATTCCACACAGCAGGCCATAGCAGGAGGCAATTGCCTCACGTGTGACTCTTAGTTCTCAGTCTCGTCACGAATAACCACCAATATATCATACGTTCCCTCTCGAGAGTCAAAAGAGGTGTGCCTTTCCTCCCAACGCCAGAAACAGTTTCAACGCCTTATCTATAATTTGTATTCTGTACTGTTCTCCATACCTTCTCCGCTGAAGGTATAGAACACTCCGCAAGTTCTGCAAAGTCTTTTAACTTACTGTAAAGTGTTACATTACCTAGAAGCTCCTAACGAAAATAATAAGAGTTCATTATTAACCCAATGCCAGAATGTAAAAGGCAAAACAAATTATTTTTTTGCTCAAAAGTTTCATCCAAATAGGGTGAAAAAGACTGCGTAGCGGAGAACACCAAATGAAACCTAAAAAGGGGTTTCCATTTTTTTAAGTAAAAAATTACTTTTCATGAGGAGCGAGCTACAGAGGCTAATGTAGGTTTATTTGCGCTACTTAAATGAGTTTTTTGAGGCCTATCGGATAGCTTGGAACTTTCCTCATAACGTATCATACGACACAGGTTGATTGGAGCAACCAGCACCCCACGAAGCGCCTGGTGGTACGAGGAGACACTTGTCGTATTATCGCTGTCGTCCCAGCATGCACCGGTCAAGTGACTTCCACCTTTCTCATGTACCCTGCCATTGTGAGTTGCTTCTGCATCATACTGCAAGTCACATCATCTATCGTACCCCATACCTTATTGCCGCAATGAGAACCGTGCCTAATAGGGACACGCGGCCGTGCATGCGCTTCATGTTTGACAGCAATCGAGGGGTAGGCGCGCTCCAGACTGCCGGGATACAGCGTCGCAGAGAGATCGAGGAGGCACCGAGTCAGCAGTCACCGCTGCTCTGGTCTGAACGCAGGACGGCTATAATTCAGAGTTCACTGGTTGCGAAAACCAGAGCACGTTAAAGAGCAGGCTATCAGAGGCCCGCAGGTAGCGATCGAGCGTTACTGCTCTGGACAGACACAGGCTAAGGACAGTTAGCAGAGCATGGTAAGGAATGTTACGTGTGTGTTGCAATGCAAACGATTGCATTATTTTCTGAACCGATCAAATGTCAGTTAAATATTCTCTAAGACAGCGAGGAAGTAACCAAGTAAACCAATGTAAAGGGAGAAAATTAAGGCGAGCCTAAACGTGCAATCGATCGGACTTTTAGTTTCTACGTAATTAACGTGGAAATTTTATGGAGATTCATGAACTACAAAAATCAATAATTATTTAACGCCTTGGTCTACTTTTCCCAAACAGGGCTTCAATGAATAACATTTGACGAGCTATGTCAAGGCATACTATCAAAAGTTTTGTCATTTCAATACAATTTGATTATAAACGCGAATATACTTTCGGAGACAGGAAAATCCGAATTTTCCGGACATAATCTGTAAATAATCAAATTAGTTGTAGTATGATAAACATCACATAAATGCGTTCAGTTCATCAGCTTTTTGATTATTTAATAACAAATGCCTATATCATAGATAACAAAATGACAAATATGTTAATATCCTTGGAACTAGTATAGCCAACATTGTGAAACTGAGAAAAACCTACTCTAATTTCTTAGAGGTGTGATCATTTTATGAGAAATATGTTTCTCAAAATTTTCTCACTACAGAATGAAAGTTATAAATAGTGTTATCGTGCCTTGTAGTCAGAGGGCATTTAACCCTGGCAGACGTAAGATACATGCCGTATGCGCGACGTGTTGCTAACTTGTTAGTAATATTTCAGAGTTGTTTCAGTGTTCAGCGCGACACGACTGTGAGCTTAGAATTCCATATGGACAGGTTCAGTGAGCTGTATATTGCGGTACAACGCTATGGTCTGATGGCAGTACGCGAAATATTCACCAGCTCAAAATAGTTAAAAGTTGAACATAATGATCCATCAATTAAAACAAGCGACACGAAGAATGCTAATTCACATTGTGTCTACTCTCAGTTGCGTAAATCGAATCGGGAAAGTTAGAGTCCTACTGTGGAGCACATTCAAACCTCTTGAAATATAAAGTACCTTCAGAAGTTGGTGTATCGTAGCAGCCGTTCACTGCCCAGAAACCATCACCTATATTACTGAATGGCATACGTTGCTGTAGACTGGTCTCCCTTCTTTCAGAGCACGCCACAAAGTATCACGAATCGCTTCCTTGAGCTCTTATCTTGAAAAGACCCAGTGACCACTTGATTCCCTTTGTGTTCCGCTATTGTCTACTTTCCCATCCCCACCAAAATACATCGATCTAGACACGATGGGACTCATCTTGACAACTTTAGCGCACTAAACGTTTATATTACAACAATACTTAAATAAAAGAAATGTTAAAACTATTCGGCCACACTCAGAAGGTTCACAATAGTTACAAAGGAAGGTTCAAATGGCTCTGAGCACTATGCGACTTAACATCTGTGGTCATAAGTCGCCTAGAACTTAGAACTAATTAAACCTAACTAACCTAAGGACATCACACACATCCATGCCCGAGGCAGGATTCGAACCTACAAAGTAAGGACTGTACATAAATAAAGAACCTAGTATTCTTTCGTAAGTGCTCTCACGGTAAGTGACAACGAATTGCCGTTAAATATGAAACTACTTATGCCTCGTCGACAGGAGCGTCTTTCAGTTGTCTTTTCAACTGTGGTGTCCGCCAACGAATGTGACTGATCACTTTTAAATTAGCACATGTTATTCAATAGCACTTCGATCAAAATTTTAATAAAGTTACTGAATAAACCGTAAAATATTCGTTAAATGCAATTACGATAAAATGTGAGATCTGATGCTGTGTTCATTTACTGTGTAAATGCGGAGAATACGATGTTCTGACAACATTTATGAAGTAAAAATATCTATCAAAACGTAAAAATTCAAAAAATAAAAGAGATGCAGATACCTAGCTTTCTGTGATTATATCTATACTGCAATTCTACCGTCTGATGTAGTGTTTGTTTAAGTCCCATGAAGTGATCACAGGTTGTTAATTCAGAGGTTCATCGTGTAAATGTTTATTTGCTGTGAAATATTAGCTAACGTAGTTTTAAAGATATTGAAATATTGTCCTGTCGTTGAATGTGCCTCATTTATCTCAGATCACCCATGTATTCAGATTTGGTTTTAGTACTTGATGTGAATTACTATAGATTCCTCAGCTTGTCTCAAACTCCGCTCTTGCTTTGAGCATTGTCTCCTGCACAAAGGCCATGTGAGTGACAGTTCTCCAAATTCCCAGCTTTGGGAATTATTCATTTCCAGTGACGCTACTCATCCCTGCAATCACTCACTCGTACGGGTGACTTAGTCGGTAGCCGAACTGCCTCAGTTCGTCATATCTGGGTCTGCTGCTCTTCAGCCGTGCAACATATTCATCTTGCCCCGTACCAGTATTGCGCGGCCAATGAGCACGCCTAAATACACGTAAATTTACACACCTACACTTAATGTGGTACAATAGCTTGGTAATTTTCTGAATTAACTCGCATTAATTTTGACATATTACGATAATGTAATGCATACATGACCTAATATAAAGCACACCCTATTTGGGCTTTAGAAAAATGGTATAAACATCTTTGTGATGGTGTATGCAACAGGAAGTACCTGTTAGGGCATGTCACAATATCTTAGAGACATACATTTACTAAATATATAAATATCATCAGCCCATGAACATGCTAAGTACTGATAATATGTCGTGTTTGCATCGACCTTCTCTTCATAATTATGCTGTACAGATGGAGGTGATATTTTAATCTTAACTACTGGTGACGTCTTTCGCACGATTGTTTAATGTATATCCAGTGCAGAATGTGATTTTAGTGAATTTTTGCCTCTGATGACATTTAGATATACCTAAACCGTGGTCAAGGATTTCAATAAATCTTTACCCTGCAACTGTGTGGCCGTTATTATTCACCGTGAACCTCCAGAATTGCTACAGAGTGGCTCCAAGAATACTCTTGTGAGTTTAAATACCTCCGTTTGCTACAAAACTCCACAGACATGAAGATTAATGAGCATTTCTGGGATGCCTTGCAACCTGTTGTTCAGAAGAGATCCGCACCCCCTCGTATTCTTACGGATTTGAGGACAGCGCTGCAGGACTCATGGTGTCAATTCCCTCCAGCACTACTTCGGACATCTGTCGAGTCAATGCCACGTCATGTTGTGGCACTTCTGCGTGCTCGCGGGGGACCTACAAGACAGTAGGCAAATGTACCAATTTCTTTGGCGCTTCAGTTTATTTCTTATGTATTTCTATCTTATATCTGAACACGATTTCCTGCCAGTCGTAAAACTATTTACGCATGGAGTACCTATTTGACACCGGGTATACAAGTTGGAAGAGAGTAAATGAAAGATAAAACACAGCGAAACGGAAGAGAGTGGGAGAGAAATGGGGAGAGGACAGCGCACCACAATGTGCTAGAGTAGAAGGTCCTGAACCGTTCATTTAGCACCTCGAATTTTGCTACACATAATTCGTATGTAGCAAAGCGAAGTATGTGAGTTCTTCCTGAAGCAAGTCTTTTAAAATTATTTACAGTTTCCAAAATCATTGACCTTAGATATTCTCAAAAAATTACTCTAAGGCGGTTTCAGAGAGAACTCCCATTATCTTTTGGAATTTTCAAACCCTACCCTACAAATTGTTATGAACATCAAATGTAAGTTTCAGGTTGATTGAAATATTGTCGTAGTGAAAATTAACACAGAGCTGAAAGAATTTGCTACTGGCATTCCCACTAGTGGAGGATACTTCATAATTCTCAAAGTATGGCACATAAAATGGCACATATTCTTCAGTGAATGATACAATAAACATTTCGTGATGAAGAACGAGTTTATATTGCAAACACATTGGCACTTACTACAAAATATCAACATATACAGAGGGGTCCGAAAAATGTATCCACTCTTTAAATGTCAATAACAGGCAACTAATTGACGGAGTTCTCTCATCTTTGGTAGTGCAATAGTTTGTATTTCCGGCAATCGTCACACAATCGTTGTATAGCGTTGTTTTGTTTTGTCAGATGACAGTCGGTAGATAGTCAGTGTTTTGTTCTTAGTTGCACCTAGTTACTAGAGTAAACAAGCCTACGGCAAGGCTTACATTCGATGAAAGGAAGTCAGTTTTTAAGTACGAAAATATTAATGAGGTTCAATGGCAATGGCGAAATGATTATAAAACAGAGCCACCGACACGTTTAACGATCCATCGTGTTCGATACAAATTTGAAGCAGAAGGCTGTGTTCAAGATGTACACAAACAACGATCTGGACGACCTGTAACAGTAACAAGTCCGGCTAACTCCCATCGTGTGTTATAACAATTCACTCGCTCACCCCAGAAGTCTGTGAGACAATGTGTCCGTGAAACTAGAGTGAGTCTCTCAGTGTTAGGCGAATTTTGAATACAGCAAAGTGGAAGTTCTACATCCCACGATTGCTACACGCAGTGAACGAGAAAGACCCAGATCGTAGAATGGAGTACTGCGAGTGGTTTACTGACATAGTGCGCAAACATGAAGAGTTTGCAGAGATGATTGTGTGGTCTCATGAGGTACAGTTCAAACTCAGTGGTACAGTAAATCGCCACAGTTGTATATACTGGGCCGCCGAAAATCCGAACGTCCATCTAGACAAAGCCGTGAATTTGCCAGGAGTAAATGTGTGGTGTTGGTTGTCTTACCGGGGCTTGATTGGGACATTCTTCTTTGACGGCACTGTTACTGGTGAGGTGTACCTTCAGAAGCTTCAGACATCCATTTTACCTGCCATCCGAGACTTGTATAGAGACGGAAGAGTTTACTTTCAATCAAGAAGGTGCCCCAGCCCACTACCAAAATCGTGTTAGGGCGTATCTCGACGAAAATCTGCCAGGAATATGGATAGGCCGTAGAGGTGCTGTGCAGTATCCACCATGTTCCCCAGGCGTAACTCCTCTGGGCTTTTACCTGTGGGGAACACTAAAGGACGTTGTTTATCTACAAAAGCCACGCACATTGGATGAACTTCGAGAATCCATCGTGCAATCATGTGAAAATATCCAACTGAAAACGTTGCAGTCAGTAGATCGTGCTGCAGTTCGGAGGTATCGTTTGTGTGTGGATGTTAATGGTGATATCTTTAAGTTGGACTTTAAGCTACTCTTTCACAAAAAATGAGACAAGTCTGTCAATTAGTTTGCAAGTTGTAGACTTTTAAACAGTGGATACATTGTTTTGGACACCTCTGTAGGCTTTAACTTCGGTGCTGACATTACCAGTAGTTGTCTCAATCATTGACGACTCACATTCTAAATGGGAGAACTGATACGAGCATTGGTTTTCCCCAGAAGACAAAGAAGAGTAGTGAACGAGGATAGGGGTCAAGGAAGTTTTCCAGCGAAGTATCCTTGTTACTGTGGAGGAACAAAATATTGTTCACGTATTCTTCGCCACATTTGTACCTCAATGGATACAGCATGTATCGAACTGACCAAAAGAGCCGCTCCACGCTCACCTGTGTTTCTGGGAGAGCGAGAACGACACAAGCAAGTGCATACAATTATGGCTCTACTAAGAGTTGCTCCTCCCAATACTGGAGGTCATTTGCGCTCTTCTTGAGTTGCTTCGTACCTTCGAAATAACTACAGAGTTTTATCTTAATATACAAAGTCGTTCGGTTACACTCGCTCGGAGCTTTGCATTTCTAGGTGTTCTCCCCCGCCAGTTGTCAATGAAGTTCGTCATCTTCTACATTGGATTCGTCATCCAATGCAGGACCTTGTCGCACTTTTTCCTTACCGGTATCGGCATCAATCACCTTCTGGATTTTAAACCACATTTTACGTAGGTAAGAAGTAGCAATTACCACGTCATCATCTTCTAGGAATGAAAAAAGAACTTGGGGATCAATTAAGAGGACCGATTTTAAACCTTAGTAATCGAACAATGCTGTATACCTCACTTCACTGCTTTCATACATTTGGACACGTTCTCTACTGTCCATTGCTACTTTCAACTTCTTCACGAGATTGCTATCAGGAATTTTCTCAAGTCGATGACTGCACTTTAGCCTAAGAGCATAAAAATATCCCTAGCGCAACCAATTCTCTTGCAAGGCGGTAATTGTGGCGTTGATGGGCTCGAGGGCGGATATGGAAAGGCCCCAATCGGTAACGCTAAGAGTGTATTTGTCCTAATCTTTGTCTGTAAAAGAACCACGAATTGAAAGTTCCAAATCTCTGCACCGACATCATTATGTCGCAAGACGATCGCAATCTAGTGCTGATATCTTGCGTGCGTAGAGCTTTTGCTGTCTCTGTATTTGGCGGGCAACCGTTGGATTTCGGAAGCACTTTGCTAAAGAGGGAACTTTGTCGATGAGTTCATCCCATGCAAAGGACGAATTCGCATCGATTCGTCATCAACAGCCAACGCAGGATATGTACCACGAATCTGACACTGTATGTGATTCTCCTCAAGTAGCATCTCACACTCGAGCAATGAACATTCTTCATCCCAGTCTTCCTGCATAGGAATATCTTCACGCAAAAGTTGAAAGGCCTTCGGCACATTAGTCCCGTTATCTGTAATAGAACTCACTAAGTTTTATAGAAGAACTTCGAAGCAATCCGGCAAATGAAGAAGTTCATCTCTAGGTTGGCCATCAACTGTTTTGTAATAGCTCAACGACTCCCAGAATTCGAACTACAATCTTCCAATCCTTGACATACTGCACGTTTCCCCCTGAAAAGTATCTATGGTATTTTTATGTTGCGTCGACTTTTAAAGCGAGCAGTTTCAGTTCCTGGATTAGCTATTCTCCTACTGCGGCAACAAACTCCAGAATGAGTGGAGGAATGATCGCAGAATTAACAACAATCCTGAAAAGTCACAGAAAACCATTGTTATCTTTTTCCGAAAACTTTTACTACAGAAAACAAAAATAGTTATCAGTTAAATAAACATGAATCTTTGCGTATTTTCGTTTGCGGAGCTTACCAAAAAGAACAGAACTGATATTACCTACAGAACAGACGATTCCAGATATCTATAATATTAAAAAAATACATATAACATTTTCCAATTAAAAAAGAACTTTAGACGAAGACTAGGTTAAATAAAAATAATCGAAACAAAAAACGATACTATTTTGCAAGGAGCAGTATTTTTAGACAATTTTCTAAACCTTGTATTGTGATATTTAGAAGATATGCTGCAAATACTGTAAGCATAGATTTTAATAACAAAAGCTGTTTATCATTAAAGAATATACAACTTTTATTCTTACATTTTTCCGTCTAGGTTGAATATTTAATCAGGTATTAAATATTTTTTCATTGTATACTTTTTCTGCAATGACATGTGAGTGTATGATATATCTTCAACTACGGTGAACGTCCGGGTTTGCTATATTTAACTAACCTATGTGACGTAGTGGCCAACGGCCTTGTCGCAGTGGTAACACCGGTTGCCTTCATATCACCGAAGTTAAGCGCTATCGGGCTGGGCTAGCACTTGGATGGGTGACCATCCGGTCTGCCGAGCGCGGTTGGCAAGCGGGGTGCACTCAGCCCTTGTGAGGCAAACTGAGGAGCTGCTTGATTACTGACATACGGCCGGGAGAGTGGTGTGCTGACCACATACCCCTCCATATCGGCATCCAGTGGCGCCCGTGGGCTGGGAATGACACGGCGGCCGGTCGGTACCGTTGGGCCTTCTTGCAATGTGTGGGAGGAGATGGGACGTCGTGGCTAGAGCGATTCATATATTGCGTCAATTTGTACAATTTGTCTACAACAAAACTATTAATTACTGATAGTTGGTACAATCAAGTATAAAAAACATTAATACGATGCTAAGACCACTCTCCAGATACATGTGAGGGCATACGAACGTACAATACCTCTCTCAGCAACTGCTACGTCGTCGCCTTAGCCAATATTTCCCTCCCGATGGATGGCACGCCCTCGCGAGTGAATGTATCTCACTACACCTAGGACCACCTCGTTACACCCAGCCTTGGAAATGCAACCTCCTCGCGGCGAATCCCACGGTCGCTGATAATGATGAGGCACGAGCATCTCCCCACCACAGAGACCTTCCATGCAAGTCACTACGGAGACAGGCAACGGTTCACGGCCATGCATAATGAAGACGCAATAATATTATACGGTATTGACTCTGGCGTCACCATCCGGCTCGCCAAAACGCAGCGGCCTCGTCGCCGCTCCAGTCCCATCACATGCCAACCCTTCATGCGCTGACATCCATCGTTACCCATGCTTGGTGTATGGAATGTGTTGCCAACTGTTGTGACACTATACATATGCTATACATATAACAAGCAGAGATTAACCTCAATAAGGAGCGACGGCATAAGATCATTTCAATTTGTTTTAATTATAAATTACGTCGACCAGTGTTTACAACCGTGCACAGTATACGCTAATGCTATAATTATCTACATTTTATCTAACTTTAATCAACGTTTCATACTGAAACTTCCCGGAAGATTAAAACCATGTGCCCGACCGATACTCAAACTCGGTACCCTTGCCTTTCTCTGGCAAGTGCTATACCATCTGAGCGACTCACACCCCGTCCTCACGGCTTCACTTTTGCTAGTACCTCGTCTCCTACCATCCAAGCTTTACAAAACTTTCCTCCGGACCTAGCACAAAAAATGTTCAAATGTGTGTGAAATATTATGGGACTTAACTGCTAAGGTAATCAGTCCCTAAGCTTATACACTACTTAACCTAAATTATCCTAAGGACAAGCACACACACCCATGCCCGAGGGAGGACTCGAACCTCCGCCGGGACCAGCGGCACAGTAACCTAGCAGAGCTAGAAGTGTTGAAAGAAAGGATATTGCGGAGACATGGCATAGCCACAGCCTGGGTGGTGTTTCCACAATGAGATTTTCACTCTGCAGCGGAGTGTGCGCTGATATGAAACTTCCGGGCAGATAAAAACTGTGTGTTGGTCCGAGACTCGAACTTGGGACCTTTGCCTTTCACGGTCAAGTGCTCTACCATCTGAGCTACCCAAACACGGCTCCTTCTGGAAACATCCCCACGGCTATGGCAAAGCCATGTCTCCGCAATATCCTTCCTTTCAGGCGTGCTAGATCTGCTAGGTTCGCGGGAAAGCTTCTGTAATGTTTTGAAGGTAGGAGACGACGTACTGGCAGAAGTGAAGCTGTGAGGAACAGGCGTGAGTCGTGCTTGGGTCGCTCAGATGATAGAGCACTTGCCCACGAAAGGCAAAAGTCCCGACTTCGAGTCTAGCTCCGGCACACAGTTTTAAACTGCCAGGAAGTTTCATATCAGCGCACACTCCACTGCAGAGTGAAAATCTCATTCTGGGAACGTTTCGTACTGTCGCCAGTACAAAATCACCTCGTTTTGACTGGTTTCCTTTATGCAATTGTAAGTGAGTATATGTGATACTTGCGGCCGTGGACACATCAGTTTTTACTACTTCCATTTTCTCTAACATGTAACAAAAATAAACTACAGGCCACTAAATATCGTAAGGTGGGGTCTATTCAGTCATACACGGAAATCGGTTATGGTTTGCACAGTGTGTAGGAAAAATGTAAAGATCTGCTTACCTGTCTGAAACTGGAATTGCTTCATTAGCTGGTAAGATGATTTTTTGGAAGGTGCCATTGTTCAGAAGGGTGAACATGTGTCCGTATTCTGTCACCAATCGCAGACACTGGATATTTAGCTGTCAGCCAGAAACATTGACGCCATTCAGAAACCTTTCAATGCGCATTCACTTTTTGGGGTGCTGGTTTTCCAGTTTTTCTTGTAGCCTTTGAAAAGCACCATTTTGGCGTCACTGCATGTGCTTCGTAAGATATACACTACTCTTTGCCAGAGAATGTAAGGTTCGAATTAAAATTGTGCTAAACACCAATTACATACCATGTTTACTGTAAACATTTCATTGAATCGAAATGCTAAGTTCTTAAATCCAGTAAACAAACACATTTCACGTACATAGCCATATTCTTCCCATACATGTTCTCAGTTAAGTAATCACTTCGTTCCAATACGTCAAAAAGCAGTTCAAAGCGAGTTACAGACAGCGAAACAAGAGTGCAAGAACGTGTCAAATGCGTGGATGTAGTGAACATACAATCCTGGAAGCCAGCGGCATCTTCAATTAGGCATTTGGAATCATTTGCTTTTGCTTATAAATGGTAGTTATCATTCTGTCAGTCGATGATATTGTGGGAAGATGGCGATGGGTGTGGGCTATGCACCCACGTATAAAACATATTCAAAATGAAGGTACAGGTAATGAAGAGAAATCGGAGAATGCGTTTATTTGTACTGTACCTTGAACGGAACAGCTTTTCAGCTGACGAATTATAGGTCTGTGAAATAAATTGTTCAAGATAAATACGTGAACGTAACGTTCAAGGGTGCCGGATTAAGGCGGTATTCTCCTTGAAACAAAAGTTTCTGTCAAACTCTGCAAAGCTTTCAGATTCCTTTATTACGAACCCACTAATGAAACAGAGTAACGTAAGACCCATTTTGATGGCATTTTTTACCCATGAAAAATCACAGTATGTTGCAGGCCAATACTTAACCATTGCAATTTCTAAAAGTTTATACTATATCATGTACACTGAAGCGCCAAAGTAACTGGTATAGGATTTCGTATTCAAATACAGAGATACGTAAACAGACAGAATGTGTCACTGAGGTCGTCAACGCCTATAAAAGACAACAAATATGTGCCACATTTGTTATTTCGGTTACTGCTGCTACAATGGCAGGCTAGCAATATTTAAGTGAGTTTGACGAGGTGTTATAGTCGATTCACGACCGATAGGACACAGCATCACCGAGTTAGCGATGAAGTGTTGATTTTCCCGTACTATCATTTCGCGAGTGTACCGTGAATGTCACGAATCCGGCAAAACATCAAATCTCCGACATCGTTGCGGCCGAAAAAACATCCTGCAAGAAAGGGACCAACGACGACTGAAGAGAGTTGTTCATTGTACAAGTGTAACACTTCATCAAATGCTGCTGGCTTCATTGCTGGGCCATCAACAAGTGTCAGCTCGCGAACCATTCAACGAAACATCATTGATGTGGGCTTTGGGAGCCGAAGGCCCATTCGTGTATCCTTGATGACTGCACGACACAAAGTTTTATGCCTCTCATGGGCAGTCAACACCGACGTTGGACTGTTGATGACTGGAAACATGTTGCATGGCCGGACGAGTCTCGTTTCATATTGTATTGAGCGGATGGACGTGTGCCGATGTGGGGACAATCCCTTAATTCATGGAGCCTGCATGTCAGCAGGGGACTGTTCAATCTGATAAAGGCTCTGTTATGGTGTGGGAGGAGGGGGTCAGTGCAGTTGGAGTGATATGGATCCCATGATACATCTAGATAACACTCTGGCAGATGAAACGTATGTGAATCCTGTCTGATCACCTGCATCCTTATATGATCATTGTACATTCCGAGGGACGTGGGCAATTCCAGGAGTACAATGCGACACCCCACAATAGCTACAGAGTGGCTCCAGTAACACTCCTCTGAGTTTAAACACTTCCGATAGCCACCAAACTCTCAAGAGATGAACATTATTGTGTATATCTGCGATGCCTCCCAACGTGCTGTTCAGAAATCTCAACCCCGTCGTTCTCTTATAGATTGATTGACAGTTTTGCAGGATGCATGGTGTAATTTCCGTTCAGCACTACGTCAGACTTTATTCGAGTCCATGCCACGTCTTAGCAAATATAACTCGAATACATTATGCAGCGTAAATCCTCTTGTTACTATGACATACACCTTATACAACCATTTACCAAAATCACACTTAAAATAAACTAATTTTCCCTATAGATCAGGGTCGGGCATGGCTGTGCCCTCTCGGGCAACCTGCATCCTACTTCTTCCCTCGCCCCGGCGGACATAGCCGCACGGCATAGCGCACAGGCACAGGCTCCACATTTTCCACTTACAAGTTTACAATTTAAAGAGAATAATTACAAAAACTATTTTATGAATCAGTTTATTTTGCAGAATTAGTTCATGAGGAAATAAAAAAAGTTCAGAAAACTTTCGATGTTCGTTCCGTATCAATATGACTTGCATGACAGATTTGTTTCGTAAATCAATTTAATCAACCAGTATTTTTTGTTTAAATAATGTTTTTCAAGCGTATTTATCGTTTCTAAGGTACAGTGATCCAAAAATTGATATTTTCAAAATAATGCTCCAAGTCGATTTCCTAACGGCTCAAAAAAGGTTTTTTGCTAAATTTTATAAATCTACTTTAGAAATTGTAATTAACATCGCTTGAAAACAATTTCAAGTTCATTAAAATACTATTTATCCAAATACGAACAAAAATTAGGAAGATTTAGCCACTAGTCACGTGATAACGTTTGTATAGTTTACGCTCACTTATTTTTTAACCATATTCATCAGTAAATTTCCTCCGATAATGCTTCTCAATAAATTTCCTTAAATTGGCGCTATTTACTTTTTTGAACAGTGCTTTATTGAAATAGGACACATACCAAAACGGATTAATTCCTTATGGTCCCGAAAAAATTACTCATACGTTTTCAAATGACAAGTCGCAGAGGGGAAGGAGGAGGGGTGAGATGTGGCTAAGGGGAGGTCTTCAAAAATTGTTCAATTGGCTTTGAGCACTATGCGACTTAACGTCTGAGGTCATCAATCCCCTACAACTTAGAACTACTTAAACCTAATTAACCTAAGGACATCACACACATACATACCCGAGGCAGGATTCGAACCTGCGACCGTAGACTAATACGTTTTGTTGAGTTATGAACCCGGGATTGTTAGTTACGGGTACAGTAACGTGCTCCCTGTACCGTAAGACAGTAACGCTGTAGAGATCAATCACGTTATTCCTTTTGTGTTACCACACTGCATTTCGTTATGTACCGGAATTCATTTCGTTGCTACAATAACGTTACACGGCGTAACGTATAACCGATAACAATGTTATTCCTTTACCGTCATTTCTTTTCTGTTATCCAATATTGTTGCGTTACGTATCGTAGTTCATTTCGTTACTGCAATAACGATACATTGTATAACATTTTAACTGGTACCGCAAGACAATATAGGTACAATTCAAGTGGAACACTTAACGCAAATGTTTAATTCGTGGCGATTCCCGTCTAACGTTACTAATGCTTTACGTTAACTTACTGACTCCTGCTTAAATATTACTTCCCGGTTTCGATTTCCATTATGAAAGTTATTGTTTCCATTTCCCTTCAGAAATTATTATTACGGTTATGATCTTTATAATTATGGGTATTATCTGTGTTGCCGTTCTGGTACCCACTTTCCTGTATACTGTTCCCACTGTGAAGCTTGAATTTCAGTGCCTTTTCAATCTTCTCGGTGATATCTAAACACTCGTCAATAGAACTTGTTGGGTTGTGGACGAGATCCCAGTGTAAACACTACAGTAAGATCCTCTGGAGCGTGTTGATTTTAGTCAGCACTTACAGCGGGCGATTTATAAGCGTCAGCTTAGCGATCTCTCGCACAGAAAAATGCAGCATCGACCCACTTGTGTGTTTGAAACATGGTCCGTTCAGAAACTCATTCTGAAGTCGCGTTTGTTTCACTTCAGAATTTGTTCAGGAAACTACTCTCAAACGCTTCATAGGTAGTAAATGATGCATTCAATAAATTTGCCTTTGACTGTGTATTGCCTTCGAGATGTCTTTCAACAAACTTAATTTTTGCCTCTTCCGACATTCCTCTCAGAACCATCTCTACATGCAGTAATAAAATCAGCTTGATCGTATTTCCTATCATCTCAAAACCGCTTTGTCATTCCTGAATTACCTCATAGAACACCTACCACAGTAGTAGCTTGATTTGCTGCTAAAGAACTTATTTCTCCCTTCATGTCAATATGTTGCTGTTCATGCTGTACAGCTACTTTCATAATATAAGTTAAAAACGATCTTTAGTCCTATCACCTCTTTCCCGCACTCTGCTGCTGTACCCGACAAAATGTTGACAGACACAGTAGTTACTTCTTCAAGGACATTTTGTCTCAGCACACAATTCTTAATATTGCCACCCGACTCGTCCTCTATGTTTTCCAACTTTTCCCCGAAATCCTATTCTAATGAACCGATTTTTCTGTTAATCAGTCAACCAGCTCATAAATATTGCCCATGTCTGTCTTTATAACTTCTAATTTTGTACCAGTTATTCCTACTATTTCAGACCTAATTTTCTTTATCTCAGATGTTACTTTCTTGCTACACTTGTCTCTACCGAATATGTTTTTATTGAACATACCTCTGCACGCAATAGCCCCGTTTTAGAGTCCAAATTTGTCAGAATTTCCCTTAACCATACCATTGCATCATCCCGATTACATCTCCCCTCCCTGATGTAGGATTGTGTGCCCCACTAATATCATCTCTCTCAAAACCTCCACGTATAGACTTTGGACAAACTGGCATTTCGGACTAATTGGCACTATCAAAACCGCACACACTAGGTGACTGCTTAGTCATTAGAACATCCGTCACCGACGGTGACTCTGAGGGTTCACACATATTAACGCCATCGGCGCAAGTCCATGACTTGTCAGTAATGCTGATTGCTTCTGCTGTACTGCTACTGCCGAACTTTTGGTTGATGATTATCTCGAAGTCGCCACGTACTCTTCTTCGCAGTGCCGCTGCCGCTGCCGCTGCTGTGTCACCGTTGAGGTCTCCGCTGCTGCATGACCTTTGCAATTTCGAACTCAGCACGCCTCTGTGTAGCATTCTTCTCCTTTCTTGGCGGCTAACTTCCACAGAAAATCTTTTATTATCGATTCTCACGCACGCAACTGTTGCAAAATCTTATGCTCTGAGCCCACACGCAAACTGTCTGTCAAGCAATAGTTTTGGGACCTACATCATAGAATACCGTAAAGAGTTCAGTTGTAAGTCTAAAGGGATTCATACCCCTGTTGAGAAAATTCCCAATTTAGATGGTATCTAACGCCTATTATGAAGTGTAGCTGCTGTTTCATACAGCCTCACACACAAGCAAATTAGCTGAGTCCCTACGTATGGTTGCTAGGGCTATGCATGGCAAAGTTGGTGCCCCATCAAGCGTAAATCATATTCGTTGTTTTCCTGCAAAGATGACGATCTCCAATAAAGTGGCTAATTTGTCTTGGTGAAGTTGGGGTTAAACATCAACCTCCCTTTGTCGGGTAATGCGTATGGCCCCGTACCTCCGTTGGTTGCTATTTATAGCGAAACACTAATGCTAGAGAGAACCTGATGTCTTGCAACCGTGATGTCTCAAAGATTTTCACCTGTATGTTACGGTAATTTAAATTACACTCTTAAAATGAAATATAACCTATGATTTTCAGAATTTCACTTATAATTCGTGGGCAATTGCCTGGTACGCCTACTTTGTAGCCAGAAATCATCCACGCTAAAGTGATACAGATAAACTGACTACTTGCGCACAACTGAATAGCTTTCGCACAGTACAAGGTCTACTGTGATCCGATATACTTTTTACAAATAATACCGTCGCATCAGTAACATTCTGAACATTGCTTATTCGTATCAAATGCGGCGCTGACGATGTCATCTACATCTACATGACTACTCTGCAATTCACATTTAAGTGCTTGGCAGAGGGCTCATCGAACCACAATCATACTATCTTTCTACCATTCCACTCCCGAACAGCGCGCGGGAAAAACGAACACCTAAACCTTTCTGTTCGAGATCTGATTTCTCTTATTTTATTTTGATGATCATTCCTACCTATGTAGGTTGGGCTCAACAAAATATTTTCGCATTCAGAAGAGAAAGTTGGTGACTGAAATTTCGTAAAAAGATCTCGCCGCGATGAAAAACGTCTTTTCTGTAATGACTTCCATTCCAAGTCATAGAAATTACACCACAAGCCACAACTCCAAATGGAGTGTACCTAGGTCGCTCACATGTTGATTACAGGCGCTCAACTGGTCTGCTTCTATGAAAAAGTTGTCCATTACTGACACCGAGACAGAGCCACTTCTCATAATAAAACACAACATACCTCTACTCCGCCCTACAATGAGCTCTCGAATGACTCCTCTGAAATCGCGTATGGCGGTGGTATGGTGTTAGTGGAATCCATACTACATGGCGCCTGCCTCACAGCTGTGACTGAAGTGACCAATTTGTTAGAGTTCATTGTGTCTTTGTGGTGCCAAATGGTTCTCGAATTGCTGCTGTGGATGTAGTACGATGCATGCACCACAGTCGTTCTTTTTGCGACTGTGCCTTCCCGTGATCACCGCTACTGGCAGTCGCATAAAGTGGCTACATTCCTTCCAAGATTTTGCGCAATATCGCGGAACAAAAATCCATCTTCCCGTAGCCTTGATACACGACATCGTTCAAACTCTGTGAGTTCTTGATAACAGCAGCTTCGTCGTCGTAAAGGCATTATCGCTTAAGACGTCAATGTAATCGTAACCATGAAGCTCAGTGGGAGAAATGTAACAAGTTCTCTGTTCTTCATAAAGAAATGTTGCATTTTGTATTTTACGTCCTCAATTCGGTACTACGGAAGATAAATAAGCAATGAGACATTTCAACCTCCTGTCATCTCGCTTTAAGTAAAATTGCTAAACTTTCTTAATAAGGAATGTACAAATGGAAAGGTGGAAAACTTCATAACAACTAAACCGGTCGAAATTTGCATATGCCGCTTTGGTATAAGTAGTCATATATCTAGGTGATGGAAGCAAAAGTTATAATAAATTTAGAGTTGTGACGTCAAAGGGCAACATGGTGGTATCGTTTTTTTCGGCGTCTGCGGTCCGATTCTCATCCAATTCGTCGAGCACGAAAAATCATTAACACTGACGTGTTCTGTGAGACACACCGCAGCATACGTCGAGCCATCATTATCAAGTGGCCTGCGTCGTTCACAGGCATAGTGATTCGGCTCCACGATAACGCACGCCCACAGGTCTCCAAGGTCACTCAAAATGTAGTGGCTGAGGTCAAGTGGGAGCAGCTCCAGCATCAGCCCTACAGCCCGGACATTTTGCCCTGCGATTCAAGGGTTTGGTTCGCTAGCAAAACATCTCAGAGGGGAGCGTTTCAAATCGCATGACGAACTGAAGGATACAGTGGAAGACTGGCTGCTGTCACTGCCACAGAAATTCTGAGAACCGGGAATACTTTGGCTAGCGAAACAACGGGATAGCTGTACTTAGGGCTCTGCTGTTTACTTTTGTATGAGGATTACAATTAAATAGCAGTCTTGTTTCGTACCTTTTCTTCTGGCGTATTTACTCTGGGGGTCTCAGCATGTGAGCCTAAATAAATACTGCTCATCACGCCTTTCATGCGACGCTCAGTGTCAATGGAATGCATCGGTTAGTTTTCCATTAAAAAGAAAACGACTTATAAAGTGGAAGTTTACGTGCCGATTTGATAGACCAGTGTCAAATAATTCTAGAGAATATTCGTTTAATTGGTATATATTAACACAGAATGTAAACCACAAACAGCAACCAGAAGCCCAGCAGAGACAGCACAGTCCTGTACCTCGCTGATTGCTACCACCCTGCAGTAACGGAAACAAACCATTACTTTCCATCGACATTGGGCTTCGCTTGAAAGAATAAGAAATCGAAAATGGCAGTACCCGCTGAAATATCAAAGACAGTACGCCTGATGAGAGACACCTTATGGAAAATCGATGGTATGTTCATTAGACCCGGTAAATGATTTGGCCACCCCGTCACACAAATGCGCTATTCAATAATTTGATCGATTGTCCTTAAGCGAAAATTCCACAAAGCGCTCATGCTATATGGTGACACAGGGAAACGCCAGGCACCTAATTAAAGCCGTGAGCTGCAGAAAGGAATGTGATCAAGGAATGCCGACGCCTTGGGTATGTGGTGAAACTAAACAAGTAAGAGTCGTGTCAACTGACCTTCGTAGCTGCCTAAAACTATACAGTGTGTTTTCCTGGTCCTAGTACAGCTTCTTGCACCGTGGTGACGTATCTTCCATTTTAAAAACTAAACCTCTGCTGTAGAAACGCTGGTGCAACCGTAGTTGGGATTCATCGAGCGACGGCGCCCCACACAGCAGCTGCTGGCAGAGCGCGACCGCCGTCAACAACGAGCCCCTCGCCACACAATGGCGCGCTGCCCGCCGCCTGCTTTGGCCGTGGCGGTCAGTCCTGAAACCCCTGCGTAGTTCGCAACCCGTAGCACGTGACGCTACTGCAGAGTCGCGAGTGTCTCTCTGCGAAGCCCCAATTGTGGAGGGAGGTACGCGCGACGTAGGTGATTCACCCGGGAAACACTCCGACATACAAAGGCCCCGGCAATGAAATATCCATATGCTTGACAGTTTTACAATTATACACCTGATTACAGTGACGAACTTCTCACCACCGATGTCCAGTGTCGTAGTTATACTGAAGACAAGGAAGGGAATTGAGTATACGAGCAAAGAAAACAGAGTGTACCCATCATACGACAGTACTTCCTAATCAAATCACACATCATTAGGCAGGCCAAGTAACGATTATTGAAAACTGCACTACCGTTCAGGTGTCATTTTGGGCATAGGGACCAAATATCTTTTAACAACGATTGGAACGTTCTACCAGTCGTTTACTTCCTCCACAGTAGAAATTCACTCCTTGGTCACGGATCCATTCAAATACTGCTGTTATAATGTCCACATATTTGCTAAATCTCTTTCTCTACAGATGTCTGAGCTTGCAGAAAAGTTGAAATTCGATTGGGGTGAGATCTGATCTTATTGACCCGCAATTCTCACGTCTGTGCGACGATTGTGAAATGATTGGCACCATTTCACTACGACTGGACTTGACACTTCATTTGGTGTACACTGTGGTGCACTAATCATCCGCATCGCAGCAGAAGAATGCCTGAAAGAAACCTGGAACTTATATTCGTTTCTGAAATGTGCCACTCGCCGGCCGCGGTGGCCGAGCGGTTCTAGGAGCTTCAGTCCGGAACCACGCGACTGCTACGGTCGCAGGTTCGAATCCTGCCTCGGGCATGGATGTGTGTGATGTACTTAGGTTTAGATCGTTCTACGTTCTTGCACTAATGACCTCGTCCTAGCCAGAGCCATTTGTAATTGGTGCCACTCTTTTGCGGGACGTCCTTACCGTTAGTCGACAATTGTACGTCACATTCTGCAGTCTCTGCCTAATTAATGGAGAAAACTGGCAAGGATGATTGCATACGATGATTGGTTCAAATGGCTCTGAGCACTATGTGACTTAACATCGGAGGTAATCAGTCCCTAGAACTTAGAACTACTTAAACCTAACTAACCTAAGGACATCACACACATCCATGCCCGAGGCAGGATTCGAACTTGCGACCATACCAGTCGCTCGGTTCCGGACTGCAGCGCCTACAACCGCGTGGCCACAGCGGTCGGCTGTATACGATGAACAAAGCATAAAAGTTTTCAGTAATGTCATATATACATCTACATCTACATGACTACTCTGCAATTCACATTTAAGTGCTTGGCAGAGGGTTCATCGAACCACAATCATACTATCTCTCTACCATTCCACTCCCGAACGGCGCGTGGGAAAAAACGAACACCTAAACCTTTCTATTAGAGCTCTGATTTCTCTTATTTTACTTTGATGATCATTCCTACCTATGTAGGTTGGGCTCAACAAAATACTTTCGCATTCGGAAGAGAAAGTTGGTGACTGAAATGTCGTAAAAAGATCTCGCCGCGACGAAAAACGTCTTTGCTGTAATGACTTCCATCCCAATTCGCGTATCATATCTGCCGCACTCTCTCCCCTATTACGTGATAATAAAAAACGAGCTGCCCTTTTTTGCACCCTTTCGATGTCCTCCGTCAATCCCACCTGGTAAGGATCCCATACCGCGCAGCAATATTCTAACAGAGGACGAACGAGGGTAGTGTAAGCTGTCTCGTTAGTGGACTTGTTGCATCTTCTAAGTGTCCTGCCAATGAAACGCAACCTTTGGCTCGCCCTCCCCACAATATTATCTATGTGGTCTTTCAAACTGAAGTCGTTCGTAATTTTAACACCCAGGTACTTAGTTGAATTGACAGCCTTGAGAATTGTACTATTTATCGAGTAATCGAATTCCAACGGATTTCTTTTGGAACTCATGCGGATCACCTCAAACTTTTCGTTAGTTAGCGTCAAGTGCCACCTGCCACACCATACAGCAATCTTTCCTAAATCGCTTTGAAACTGACACTGGTCTTCGGATTACCTTACTAGACGGTAAATTACAGCATCATCTGCGAACAACCTAAGAGAACTGGTCAGATTGTCACCCAGGTCATTTATATAGATCAGTAACAGCAGAGGACCCAGGACGCTTCCCTGGAAAACACATGATATCACTTCAGTTTTACTAGATGATTTTCCGTCTATTACTACGAACTGTGACCTTCCTGACAGGAAATCACGAATCCAGTCGCACATCTGAGACGATAAACCATAGGCCCGCAGCTTGATTGGGAGTCGCTTGTGAGGAACGATGTAAAAAGCTTTCCGGAAATCTAGAAATACTGAATCAACTTGAGATCCCCTGTCGATAGCGGCCATTACTTCGTGCGAATAAAGAGCTAGCTGCGTTGCACAAGAGCGATGTTTTCTGAAGCCATGCTGATTACGTATCAATAGATCGTTCCCTTCGAGGTGATTCATAATGTTTGAATACAGTATATGCTCCAAAGCCCTACTGCAAACCTACCCCAATGATATAGGTTTGTAATTAGATGGATTACTCCTACTACCCTTCTTAAACACTGGTGCGACGTGCGCAATTTTCCAATCTGTAGATACAGATCTATCGGTGAGCGAGCGCTTGTATATGAGTGCTATGTAGGGAGCTATTGTATCAGCGTAATCTGAAGACTTGCCCGTATGAAGCGATTTGAAATGCTTCGCAACCCCTAAGGTATCTACTTCTAAGAAACTCATGCTAGCAGATGTTCGTGTTTCAAATTCTGGAATATTCCATTCGTCTTCCCTGGTGAAGGAATTTCGGAAAACTGCGTTCAATAACTCCGCTTTAGCGGCACAGTCGTCGATAACAGTACCATCGGCACTGCGCAGCGAAGGTATTGACTGCATCTTGCCGCTTACGTACTTTACATAAGACCACAATTTCTTCGGATTTTCTACCAGATTTCGAGACAATGTTTCGTTGTGGAACCTATTAAAGGCATCTCGCATTTAAGTCCGTGCCAAATTTCGCATGTCTGTAAATTTTAGCCAATCTTTTGGATTTCGCGTTCTTCTGAACTTCGCATGCTTTTTCCGTTGCCTCTGCATCAGTGTTCGGACCTGTTTTGTGTACCACAGGGGATCCGTTTCATGTCTTACCAATTTATGTGGTATGAATCTCTCAACTGCTGTTGCTACTATATCTTTGAATTTGAGCCACATCTCGTCTAAATTTGCATAGTCAGGTCGGAAGGATTGGAGATTGTCTTTTACGAATGCTTCTAGTGACACTTTATCCGCTTTTTTAAATAAAATTATTTTGCGTTTGTTTCTGGTTGGTTTGGAAGAAATGGTATTGAGTCTAGCTACAACGACCTTGTGATCACTAATCCCTGTATCAGCCATGATGCTCTCTATCACCTCTGGACTGTTTGTGGCTAAGAGGTCAAGTGTGTTTTCTCAACCATTTACAATTCGCGTGCGTTCGTGAACTAACTGCTCGAAATAATTTTCGGAGAAAACATTTAGGACAATCTCGGAAGATGTTTTCTGCCTACCATCGGTCTTGAACAAGTATTTTGGCCAACATACCGAGGGTAGGTTCAAGTCCCCACCAACTATAACCGTATGAGTGGGGTATCTATTTGCTACGAGACTCAAATTTTCTCTGAACTGTTCCGCAACTGTATCATCGGAGTCTGGGGGTCGGTAGAAGGAGCCAATTATTAACTTAGTTCGGCTCTTAAGTATAACCTCCACCCATACCAATTCGCACGGAGTATCTACTTCGACTTCATTACAAGATAAACCGCTACTGACAGACACAAACACCCCACCATCAATTCTGCCTAATCTATCTTTCCTGAACACCGTCTGAGACTTCGTAAAAAATTGTGCAGAACTTATTTCCGGGTTTAGCCAGCTTTCTGTACCTATAACGATATCAGGTTCTGTGCTTTCTATTAGCTCTTGAAGCTCATGGACTTTTCCAGCACAACTGCAACAATTTTCAACTATAATTCCGACTGTTCCTTGATCCAAGCACGTCCTATATTTGCCATGCACCCTTTGACATTGCAGCCCACCCCGTACTATCCCGAGGCCTTCTAACCTAAAAAACCGCCCAGTCCACGCCATACAGCCTCCGCTACTCGTGCAGCCGCCAGCTCAGTGTAGTGAACTACTGACCTATTCAGCGGAACCCGAAACCCCATCACCCTATGTCGCAAGTCAAGGAACCTGCAGCCAAAACGGTCGCAAAGCCGTCCGAGCCTCTGATTCAGACACTCCACCCGGCTCTGCACCAAATGTCCGCAGTCGGTTCTGTCGACGATGCTGCAGATGGTGAGCTCTGCCTTCACCTCGTAAGCAAGAGAGGCAGCCTTCACCAAATCAGATAGCCGCTGGAATCCAGAGATAAGTTAACTGTGCACATTTTATTGAAACAGACATATTGCAAATGTACAATTTTCCATTACGTCTCCACGTAATCTGGCTCAGACACAAAGTGAAGCCATTATCCTTAATGCGAAAGAACTGAAATGGCTTCAGTCCAAAATGACGGCTATGGGAACCAGACGCCATTGCGCTCTGGACTTAATGGCACACGCCCTACCACACCCAACGTGCTGGACCCGTACGACGATGATTCCGGCAACTGCCACGTTAGTCCTATTCTGTGCATACACTGAGAGGTACCTCTGTAGCGGTGTTCCACGTAGAACCAGAACTCACTTCGAAAGACAAATTGGTGCTATTCATGCGTCCAGTGTCGTTGCCAGATGCGCCACAGTCGACGCGCCTCCCTTTGCTGCCTTGGAGGATGCAACATGGGTCGTTGTGCTGACAATCAATGGTGCTAGAGACGTAGTCACACTATTTGTATTTGTGGTTGTACTCCTCCTGCAGAATCATGTGACTCAAATTAGACGGATGTACTATCCAGCACATCGGAGCCAACAATAGGGCTGTCTTTTCCAGTGCTAGTGGTTAGTGGGTTGGTTGATTCGCGCGAGGACAGTAAACAGCGAGGTCATCTGTCCCATCAGATTAGGGAAGGATGGGGAAGGAAGTCGTCTGCGTCCTTTCACAGGCTCCAAGGAATTTACCTGGAACGCCTTACGTGAATCATGGGGAACCTAAATCAGGATGGTCGGAGACGGGTTTGAATCGTCGTCCCCCTGAGGGCGAGTCCAAAGTGCTAACCACAGCGCCACCTGGCTCGGTAGTGCTAGTGATACAGGTATATGAGCAGGGGCGCTATGAATATAGTGCGGGACAATAATTATCAATTGTGGGTCTCACGGGAGGCGTGCCAGAGATAAGTCCCAGCAGTCGCACTATCCTCTCTGTCCTCGGGGGCTCAGATGGATAGAGCGCTTGCCACGTAAGCAGGAGCTCCAGGATTCGAGTCCCGCTCGCGGCACACATTTTCAATTCTGCCCGTTGACATACACTCCTGGAAATGGAAAAAAGAACACATTGACACCGGTGTGTCAGACTGTACAAGCAATGATCACACGCACGCCACAGCGGACACACCAGGAACCGCGGTGTTGGCCGTCGAATGGCGCTAGCTGCGCAGCATTTGTGCACCGCCGCCGTCAGTGTCAGCCAGTTTGCCGTGGCATACGGAGCTCCATCGCAGTCTTTAACACTGGTAGCATGCCGCGACAGCGTGGACGTGAACCGTATGTGCAGTTGACAGACTTTGAGCGAGGGCGTATAGTGGGCATGCGGGAGGCCGGGTGGACGTACCGCCGAATTGCTCAACACGTGGGGCGTGAGGTCTCCACAGTACATTGATGTTGTCGCCAGTGGTCGGCGGAAGGTGCACGTGCCCGTCGACCTGGGACCGGACCGCAGCGACGCACGGATGCACGCCAAGACCGTAGGATCCTACGCAGTGCCGTAGGGGACCGCACCGCCACTTCCCAGCAAATTAGGGACACTGTTGCTCCTGGGGTATCGGCGAGGACTATTCGCAACTGTCTCCATGAAGCTGGGCTACGGTCCCGCACACAGTTAGGCCGTCTTCCGCTCACGACCCAACATCGTGCTGCCCGCCACCAGTGGTGTCGCGACAGGCGTGAATGGAGGGACGAATGGAGACGTGTCGTCTTCAGCGATGAGAGTCGCTTCTGCCTTGGTGCCAATGATGGTCGTATGCGTGTTTGGCGCCGTGCAGGTGAGCGCCACAATCAGGACTGCATACGACCGAGGCACACAGGGCCAACACCCGGCATCATGGTGTGGGGAGCGATCTCCTACACTGGCCGTACACCTATGGTGATCGTCGAGGGGACACTGAATAGTGCACGATACATCCAAACCGTCATTGAACCCATCGTTCTACCATTCCTAGACCGGCAAGGGAACTTGCTGTTCCAACATTACAATGCACGTCCGCATGTATCCCGTGCCACCCAACGTGCTCTAGAAGGTGTAAGTCAACTACCCTGGCCAGCAAGATCTCCGGATCTGTCCCCCATTGAACATGTTTGGGACTGGATGAAGCGTCGTCTCACGCGGTCTGCACGTCCAACACGAACGCTGGCGCAACTGAGGCGCCAGGTGGAAATGGCATGGCAAGCCGTTCCACAGGACTACATCCAGCATCTCTACGATCGTCTCCATGGGAGAATAGCAGCCTGAATGCTGCGAAAGTTGGATATACACTGTACTAGTGTCGACATTGTGCATGCTCTGTTGCCTGTGTCTATGTGCCTGTGGTTCTGTCAGTGTGATCATGTGATGTATCTGACCCCAGGAATGTGTCAATAAAGTTTCCCCTTCCTGGGACAATGAATTCACGGTGTTCTTATTTCAATTTCCAGGAGTGTATATCAACGCCTGTATGCAGCTAGGGGTATTCATTTCATTGTAATTTCATGCTAGTGACATAGGTCCACCAAGAATCTGCTGGACCCACCGAAAACACATGGCAGTCGTGAGATCCACGTCAACATGAGCAGCAATATCGCGGAACGGTAAACTACATTCTCGAAGGACTATGGTCCAGTCACGCTGGTTAGTGATCCTCCTACTTACATGCCGCGTAACTCGATATTGTGCGAAGCTACTAATGTTAAAATGCGGTGTCTGAAGCAGAAAGCGATTGTGTAATTTTCTATGCATGCAGAAGGTATAGGGATTGGACGCAAATATGGGAACGCCGCGACAAATTCAACACAAATGCAGACGCTAGCAAAGCCTGCATGCTGTGCCGCTGTATTTCACTACGAATGGCATCTGTTCAATTAATCTGGAGAGTGTTCTGTCTAGTTTGGAATGCGTAGTTTCTCAGCTAAGTGAATTCGGACGTGAGGAAGTTGTTTGTGCTAATACGGTGGGTGCTTCCGTAACCAAGGGAGAAGAGGTGTTTCGTGCTTCAAGATGGACCGTATCCAAGATTTATACAGCATACGGGGTAAGTGCAAAAACATAGTGCGGATGAAGTGTTGGTTGACCGTGACGAATGATAGCCGAAATCTGCGACGAGAAATGGGACGACGACAGCTGCCAAAGTCACTCCAGCATTGAATATCGCACTTGCGAATACGTTCAGCATCAAAACAACGTGAATGGAGCTTCGTAAGCAGGGAATTTCAGGTTGAGCAGGAATTACGAAACCACTGGTGAGTGATGCAAAGGACCACAATCGGAAAACGTGCTAACATAGCTAGACTAGCAAGCAGTGGACAATGTGACTTCGTCCGATGTCTTTTTCACACTGTTTTCATCTTAATCATATTTTTCGTTCCACGAATGAAACACCACTAGCGATAGCGGTTCTCCTACCTACAGTGTAGAGATATTCTGAAATACTAATTATTTGGGTATTCGAGCACGAAGTACACTTCATTCCAGTTGACATTTGTTGCATGCCACTCTCAGGGCCTTGCTCTTTTAAAGGCCAGTATTGTATGCCACGAAATAAGATGCCAGACATCATATCTGTCAGGTAGCGAACACAATTTCCTTCGGTGTACGTGACTCGTATGAAAGGGGAAGTAGCGAGGAGAAAAAACTTATGTTACTGCAGTGAAGATAAGGATATTTAATATTAGGTTATCAAGTTATAATGCCGTGTACAAAAATTGGAAGAGGCCGATAAGGTTATACTACCACGATGTAACTGCTAAGTGCGCCATTTTGCATTTAATTAACCGCTTACCCGGTGGAGTCGTTAAACGTAATTCAGATTTTTTTGGCAACGCAGCTCCCTGCGCGCCGGTACCTAATTACAAACGAAAATCACTAGTGATTTCGAACATGTGTCTCCGTCACCTTATGGCCAACATGCAGGAGAATGAAACATGAGACACTGCTGGAGAGCGAGAGAGCTGGAAAGGGTAAACAGAGGGAGAGGGATAGGGAGAGGGAGAGGGAGTGGGAGTGGGAGAGGGAGAGAGAGAGAGAGAGAGAGAGAGAGAGAGAGAGAGAGAGAGAGACAGGACAAGCCCGCCAGCGGCTAAGGCCAAGCATATGCACAGTGTGTGTGGTGTGGTGCGGTGTGGTGTGGTGCGGTGCTGCTACGGGGTCGTGTGCAGCTCTCCGCACCGCCGAGCCCCTAATGGGCCCTCCGGTCGCGGCCATTTAGTTTTACGTCACGACCGGGAGCACGCAGCACGCACCTGGAATATACAAGCGGACCGCTGATACGGCGCGTAGCGTCGCGACGCCTGCCACAACACGGCCCCAGCCGGTTACTTGTATTAGGCGTTTAACAGCAGAGCCCCCACACTCCAGAGCGGCGAGGCGCGGCGGTTCGGCTTTTCACTTTGCCAGCTGACATGATTCGCTCCACTACGGTGCACGAACAGGCTAAGTCGCAGATTCAATCCCATCCGCAGAAACTTAAGAATACGAAACAGTGCAAAATAAAATGCTAATTCAAATTCTCTCTTCAATTAATTGTAGGTGCCATTTAAAATGCCACTAACAATCACATTTCATATTTCACAAGCTGCGACATCGTCGCCAAAAAACACAGTGACCCGTATATGTAATGCGTTTCCTTTAATTTACGTCTATGGTCACTATCTTTTTTGTTTAACAGATTACCGGTTTCGGTCTTTAATGGCCATCATCAGATCTGCAGCAAAAATGGGAAAAATATAAATACACTTGCATATTGCATACAGCTTAAGAACAATACATAGAGTATATTGAATCACTGCACGCCTCTGTTATATATGAATCCTCCAGTTAGCAAAATTAATGAATTAGTGTGCTGATAAACCTATTACATTATTTGATTTTGAAACAGCTGAGCAGAACTGAACGTACTGTGACATTTCGCTCTTTACCTATTCTGATCAGCACTAAACTGACACACAATATTCTTAGCACAACGCAATCTGACTTTCAATAATCACTACAAAAGAATGGCTCTGACTAACATTAACCTATGGCTTTCATGAACCACTTACCTCAGAAAAATCTGCGTTACTAGAACTACTGCAATACAGCGAGCGCCAATGCTGCCAGCTAAATAAAAGATTCAAACTACTGAAGGCACTAACTACTGATAGGCATACTTAGCAAATGAAAGATTTTGATACAGAACAAACAATTTATTTACCTTAATAGTGTTCAAAATTCATAATATATATAGCAGTTCATGACATACAATCTTACAAATTTACTGTCTCTGATGGACACACGTCCAGATCATCCGCTCTCAAAACTCTGCCATTTCTCTCCCCACGTCCACCACCAACTGCGCAACGCTACGCGCAGTTAACAGCCAACTGCCCAACACAACAATAGTATATACTCCATCAATGCAGACCGACCACAGCCTTCACACACCACAGTCAGTGATTTTCATATAGAGCGCTACGGGGCGTTACCAACATAAAAACCTAAACAGCCTACTTACATTTACAGTGTGTTCGCAAGTTCACCTAGTATTGAGTGCATCCCATTATTAATTCGTTTTCATACGTTTTACGCATGACTCTAGTAGGTTCTTGTTCCTTCTATATTCATTTCATAGACTTCATTAATCAGATAATGTGGATCATCCACTGTTATGGAATTTTATCATTCTTTTCTGGCAACGGAGTACCGCAGGGTACGAGGGGCCCTTTGTCGGTCACGTTCCTCCAACTATTTTTTGCCTGTGAGGAATTCTGGCGTTAGCGCTAACAGAGGGCGCTGATTATCTGCAGAACTATAATTTCTTTCATTTGTGGCTCCTTAAGCGATTGGTTTTATGTTGTTTAATATTACCCGGTGCAATATCAACGCTGTTTAATATTTATGTCATTGTCTAGAATATTGACACTTGAGCATAAGTCAACCACTGCTTTATAACTCTTCGTCTTTTTAACAATATTGTTTCTCTCGAGTTCTCCTTTTTATTGCTCTTTATTACACTAACACCTTTTATACTTTATAAGCTTATTACAGACTTTAACTATTGCATCCCCCTTTTATTTTCGCTGTTTCAATTAGCGACATCTGGTCAACTTACAAGACAAACATCTTGTGGCTACTGTACTGCAGCATGTTTTAAACAGTAGTTTTACTGACAACATGGCTTGAGCATGTGATGTGATTTATATGTATTTGACGATGCTGGTGCTGATTCCGCATTTAACATTTGACGACGCCACTGTGGCTGCAGTACATTATGACTTTGTTTTTATGAAACAGGTATGCCTCTTCATATTTAAAGCGCACAAACGTAAATTTTGTCAATACTACTTTTCAATATGTACTATGTATTGTTATTAAGCTGTATACAATTTGCGAGTGTATTTATATTTTTCCCATTTTTGCTGCAGATCTGATGATGGTCATTAAAGGCCGAAACCGGTAATCTGTTAAACAGAAAATATTGCGACCATAGACGTAAAGGAAAGGAAACTTATTCCATTCAAAAAGTTTAAAATAGTATCTTATGAACACCCCAGCAGCTTGGGTATGTATCGGACTTCCGAGCGATTTATGGAACCCTAAGGCTCTAAATGGTAAAGGCGTAATCTTAAAAACTGGCAGCCTAGATTGTCATGTAACCCTGGGATATTGGTTCAAATCTTTAAGTCAATTCGATTCTGCCAGTTTTGGGATAATTCTGCTGCCATTTCTACAAAGCTGATATTACAACACTCTATGCCAGTTGCTGGAATGATCAAAACCCAGACTAAATGGAGTTATTCATTGCACGGGGTGCCATATTTGGGTGCTAGTTACATAACGATCCCTCAGTGAGTGCCGAAATAGTTTCTCCAGTATGAAACAGGTATGCCTCTTCATATTTAAAGCGCACAAACGTAAATTTTGTCAATACTACTTTTCAATATGTACTATATATTGTTATTAAGCGGTATACAATTTAGTAGTGTATTTATACTTTTCCCATTTTTGTTGCAGATCTGATGATGGCTACTGAGGACCGAAACCGGTAATATGTTAAGCAAAAAAGATTGTGGCCATAGACGTAAATTAAAGGAAATTTATTACATTTCATATTATTTATGTTTTTATTTGTTGCTCGTTCTCCCACATGCAATTTGGCTGGACATGGATAGTAGATACGAGGTGCGAGGTGTGGCCTCAAATCTGAAACATTTTGTTTCAAAAGCACACATGTTTATTTAATATCTCGCCCTGTATACTCCCCTCCTCTATCCTTACAACGCTCCATGCAAATTTACCATTGATGAAAACAGCGCTTCAAGTCTTCCTCTGTGAGTTCTGCGATGACGCGTACCGCCTTTACTTTTACTGCTTCAGTGGACTGAAATATTATCCCTTTTAATGTAAATCTGACCTTTAGGAATAGACAAAAGTGACATGGTGCTAGGTCAGGCGAATGAGGAGGGTGATCTAGTTCTAGTATGCTATACTTCCTTAGACGCTTCTTGACAGCAATGAGATTGTTTCGTTGCAGAATCCATGACTTGTTCTTCCACAAATTGTGTGGTGTTTTGCTTATTTTCTCATAGGTTTGAGGAACAACCTCGAAGTAGTATTGTTCTATGACAGTTTGACCTGCACAAACACAGTAAGAAATACAATACAATGAACATCGGGAAAAAAAATCGTCTTCGCTTTGCATCTTGATTTAGTCATTTGAGCTTTACTCGCTGTCGGTGCTGTTGGGCCCTTTCAGATCATGAACGGGCGCTTCGTTTCAGGATCATAAGAGAAAAACCAAAGTTCGTCACATATTATCACTCTTTCCAGGACATCACGATAATTTTCGGTAGCATTCAGATGCTCAGTACAAACATTTTTACTGGCTTCTTTTTTTCAATTGTCAAAGTTTTCGGCAACGGTTCCGGACACATTTTTCTCATTTTAAACTGGTTATGTAAAATATGCCTTAGGCATTCTCTGAAATTCCTGGAGTTTCAGTAATCAAACGATTATCCAACAGACTGTCAGATCGAATCCGATCACGAACTTTTTTTTATATTTATCACTTTTTGATGTTGAAGGGCGACCGGGCGTGAGTCAATTCCCATGTCTATTTTCGGTCATCTTGTAAATGCTTCAAATACTGAAAAACTAGCGTAAGTGATTAAGAGTCTTCTCTATACACGTCGTTCAGAAGCAATTCTTCCAAGTTTCGACTGAAACTCCACGACAATCTATTGCTCTAATGTTACACTTATCGTTTCGCCGGCGAGACAAAATAACAGCTCTTACACAAATGAAGGCCGCGACCACTGTGATTTGTCTAACAGACGGCGGAGATGCCACATTCGCCTGAGAAGGCTTCACGCTTCGCTAACGTTGGTAGTTTTTCTTTGGAACGGGTGTACTTTACTCTGCAACAACATCAGTCCTGTTATTTTGCAGCCACATCTCCTACGCGATAGCAGGTCACAAAATATTTTGCCACTGAAAAAAGTGAGTCGCTGACCACCAAAAAAGTGCTAGACACTTCGATTAAAATAACTGTGTGATTCACGCTTCTGTAAGTCCAGTAGTTGTTACCAGGCATCAGCTAATTGTAACTTGTATTTGATCTGCATAGGTCACCATGTTTCCTATTGTACAGGCACAAGCAGCAGTGTCTTGAGCGAATGCAGTATCTTGGGAGGGACCCAGGTGAGGCAACCCACATTTTTTTGGTCCGCGCGCAATCGTCGACGCCAGAGGCATGTGACATATTTTGCACGAGCTGGTAGTTCTACTCCCACCACGTAAATCTTTCTATCACAAAGCTATTTTATTGGAAGTATAACAGTCGCATTCCGTGATTTCTATACTGGGGAAAACTGTCAAATTGTTACCAACGTGGTCTAATTATTGTGTTCCCGGGATAACGCTAATCTTCTGTCATCTTCAGTCAGTCTAAAAGTTCCTATTTTTGGCACTTCAAGGAAGAAATATAAATTTGCAGATAACGATATTTATCAAGCAAATACTGTTATTAATAGCTTCGCGGGGTCTGCACCACACTCAGAGTCTACCGTCAGCTGTTACCAACTGAAATCTGGACTCATCTGACCAAACAATGGTTTTTCAGTTGCGTCGGGTCCAACCACCGTAATCACGAGCACAAGAGAAGCGCTGTTTGCTGTTAGCAAAGACACTCGGGTCGGTCATCTACTTCCAGAGCCCATTCCCGCCACATGTCTCTGCAATGTCCTAACTGATACGTTCATCTTACGCCCCACATTGATTTTTGCACATATCTGACAGAGTGTTGCTTGTTTGTTGGCGCTGACAACTCAACTGAAACAACTTTGCACTCGGTCGTTGAGTTGTCCGTGGTGAGAGGAAATGCCTGGAAAGTGGTATTCTTGGCACACTATTGTCACTATGAATCGCGGTATATTGTGTTCCCCAACGATTTCCTAAGTTGATTGTCCCATGCATCTAGCTCTAACTATCATTCTGAGTTCAAAGCCTGTTAACTGCCGCCGTGAGTCCTTTACCAGGATATAGATTAGCTGCTTGTTTTTCAAGGAATTCCTTGTGGATTGGAGGAGCGGCTATGTACGTAAAAACAGTATTACATTTGAGTGCACTGACGCATCACGGCTCTGCGCTGAACATATATTTGAATGTTGTGCCGGGGCAGTTGAATTTAGTGAAACTAAACTCGTAGTTGTTGTTGTTTATTGGTCCCCTAACTCTGACTTCAGATCATTTCTGCTCAAGCTAGAGAGGGTTCTTGATTCATTTTGTAATAAGTACCAGAAATTTATTATTTGTGGTGTCTTCAATATAAATTTTGTATATGATGGTGCAAGAAAGAGGATGTTGGTAGATCTCGTAAATTCATATGATCTGATGCATACTGTGGTTTTTTTTTCAGCTAGGGTGCAAGGGAACAGTAGCACAGCCACAGACAATATTTTTATTCATTCTTCATTACTAGATGGGCATTTAGTTAGTAAAAGGGTGGGTGAATGGCCTTTCAGACCATGATGCACAAATGTTAACACTAAAAGGCTTTTGTACTCGAACAAATCTCACATATTATTACAAACTATGTAGAAAAACCAATCCAACAGCAATAGGCAGTTTTTTTAAACCTTGTCAAGGAACAAGAGTGGCAGGAAGTTTATAGTGCCGATAACATAGATGATAAATATAATGGTTCCCTTAATATATTGCTCATGCTCTTTGACAGTTGCTTTCCATTAGAACGTTGTAAACGGGGTACTAGCAGTAATATGCAGCCCGCGTGGCTGGCTAGTGGGATAAGGATATCATGTATAACAAAGGGGGAATTCTATCAAAATGTTAGAAGTAGTCACAATCAAGCTACAGTAACACATTAAAAACAGTATTGCAAGATGTTTAAAAAGCACATAATTTTGTGTGTTTTTTTTAAAAACGTACACATAAAAATACTGTTAGAGTGCTGAATTTAACATTCTGAAAATTTGCACATAAAACTAAATTCCAGGGTTTAAATTTGCGCATTTAAATTCTACTCGACAGGTACAAAAAGAAAGCCTGTCAAATTGACATTCATTGCTGGAAACTACATTTTTGCTATCATTACTCGGGACACATTCGATTTTAACAGTCTCTTTAAGTATTTAATTGAAGAAACAGACAGATCTCCATCACAACGTTCCTGAAGTTCTTCTTCTGAGTGATACTCTTGTTCGATAGAAGAACTATGATCTCTGGCTAATGTAAAATCGTCGTCTTTTTCGTTTATTTCTTGATCTCTATCACTGGCACCTTCCATCATAGACCGACTAACAGTTGACTCAAACACGGGGAAGTTAAAAATGACTCATTCGTACCAACACATTTTGAGCTATACGGTACCATACTGAAGAAGACAGGTACGTAGTTCACGAGGTGCGGCCTAGGAGACTCAACAACTATCAATAACACATGTCAACAATAAACTCCGAAGGCGATAACACAGCCGACAACAAGACGGCGTAGGCTTGGTAATTTAAGGAGGGTACGGGGAGTGTTGATGCATTCAACCACAACTGGCCTTGGACAGTGTGTTCGAAAATTTTCACACGGTATGAGAGGCCACACCTCGTGAGTCAATAAATGGCAACCCTCGAATAAGTGAAACCGTGTACTCTTTATCCCAAGCTAGGTAGTTAAGGATTTCATCCAACTATTACCATTACAGTCACATCCGCCACATATGTACGACCGCACGAACGACCGCTTTCACTGCAGCTAAAGAACGTATCTTATGACGCAAGGTTAATGGCTCTCACAGCAACCGTGAGCTGTGACGGATCTGCACCACTTCAACACCGCATATACGATTGTTTTGTTACAACCAGAGACGAGGGTACATCTTACCAGTGCAAGAAGAGTGTTGTATATGCCATACCTTTTAATGAATATGGAAGGATTTGGGCTGAAACAGTGAAAAACTGGATTGAACAGTGAATATGTGTCATTAAGAACCATATGACAGTGTCAAAGATTAGATACACCGTGACACATTTTAGAAGTCGTAAAGAACATAGAGTAGTATAGGTAACAGTGAACTGTACAAAAAACATACTGTGGTAGTGACTTTTGGAGAAATGTACACAACATCGTATGGCAATGAGTGACAGTTTATGCTCCTGTAACTGCTGATAAGGCGTAGATAATGCAAACTGCTATAATAAGAAATGACACATAAGGGACTGACAAAAATAAGAGATATGGATGCGAAGGCATCGTATGTCTTCAAAGACCAATGTTGCAAATGATGACGTGGACGGTGGCAGCAGCGGGACACAGCCCCCGCGGCAGCTTCAGTGGGCGTCTACAGCACAGGGCGCTGGGTGGCCATTTACGTGGCAGGAGATAAGCGGCCGGAGACCACCCACCTCGCCAGCTGCACGTGCGGCCTTCAGGGGCGACGCTGCGTCGTGAGACACGACAAGGTTGTCAGCCCTTATCGCTGGAGGCCCGCTGAACAGCGTGGCACACACTCACAGTAGTACAGCAGGGAGTAAAACAGTACACACCACGACAGCAGTTTAGAATTGTGAATACAGCAAGTCGTAATCATTTACTTTGTATTTCAACTGTCAGAAACTAGAAACATTTAAAACTTAGGTGCAACAAGGAGGTTCGTTACTCACCTCAAGAGAGAGACAACGAGAAGTACGTTGCGTCAGATTCACATGAGAAAGTGTCATGGTTAAATGAATTGGTATTTCATTACAACATATCGTCACTTAAAAACAGTTCAGAGTTAAAAGGCACTGATCACCTGCACGCCGTTAAAGTACATTAGAAGACTACGGGGTTGATATTGAAACTTACTTCACTGTATTGTCAGACATTATGAAACATTCCCTTAGAAAAAGTATTGAATTTCTGTGCTGGTAAACCCCTTACGTTATTTGTTTTTCGAACAGCTGAGCAGAACTGAACGTACTCAGACATATCGCTCTTTACTTATTCTGATCATCACTAAACTGACACACAATATTTTTAGCCACCGCAATCTGACTTTCAAAAATCCCTACAAAAGAATGGCCCTCACTAACAATAACCTATACCTTTCATGAATCACTTATCTCACAAAAATCTTCGTTACTCGAATTACTGCAATGCAGCGAGCGCCACTACTGCCAGCTAAATAAAAGATTCTAACTACTGAAGTCACCAACTACTGATCGGCATAGTTAGCAGATGAAAGATTCTGATAAAGAACAAACAATGTATTTACCTTAATAGTGTTCAAAAGTCATAATATATATAGCAGTTCATGACATCCAGTCTTACAAATTTATTCTTTCTGATGGACACACGTCCAGATCATCCGCTCTCAAAACTCCGCCATCTCTCTCCCCACATCCACCACTGCTGGCAGGTCACCAGCAACTGCGCAACGCTACGCGCTCTTGACAGGCAACTGGCCAACACTACAATAGAGAATATTTCAACAACGCCAACCAGCCACGGACTGCACACAGTGATTTTCATACAGACCGCTACGTGGTGTTACCAACATAAAAACCTTAACAGCCTACTTACAATTATATCTGTCAATTGTGACGACAAATCATCTTGAAAAAGTACGACAGCAAATGTTACTGATTGTGAAGATCTGATGATGGAGTTTCTCAACAATTTAATGGACTTTGGAAAAAAAAGCTTAAAGAAACTAGGAAGAAATTAAAATGTCAAACAAAGAAAAAGAAGTTTCTAGTGAAAAAACAGATAAAAAATGAAACAAATGTTAAAACTGACAAAATGAAATACAATATTCGCTTTGCTGCCTTAGGGGCTTGAATAAAAGCAAAGTTGGTAATTAATACTTGAACTGCAGAATTCTTTAAGAGCCGAGAATCATCTGATGGAGATGAGCCTACACTGGCTTGTTTAAAATCGACTGTGGTGTGATCAGTGAATGAAAGGCACTCAGGAAACTGAGGTTTTCTATGAGGCAACGAGTCTGTTTCTAGTAATAAGGAAATATGAGCTTTAAGCGACTGCTGTCGAAGTTAGTACAGTTAATTTAGTTGAGGTTAATGGTTTTCACACAGTTAAAATGCAAATAGGAACTGACAATTGTTACTTTACACAGAAACAGCTCTTTTTCAAAATAAAATTCGATTTCTAGGCCCCAGTTGGTCTAAACGTTCACCTAGATCTGCTTAAAATGAACGAACTTCCGTTCTATCTGAGATAGTTTCGTAGTAATATACAGAGTAGATCGACAGAGTAGATTGATGCTTATTTTCTCCAACAAGTAGCTACGCAGACCGTATTGGAAAGTAAAGCGTAAAGAACGTATGTAATAATGCACAGTTACTGGGAATTTACTCGACGCCATAAGACAGATAGATATGGAAGATTGTTCAACACTACTGATGACTTTATCGAGGAGAGTAAGACAAAAACGGTGCAAGAAAATAAATTTGGTTAACACATATGAAAACAAACTCAATCATACATGTGAAGAGAACATAGACATGGTAGATACAAGTAAGAGGGTTGAATTGAATTAATGAAGTCTGTTCAACAAACAGTGGACAGAAGTAAACTACTGGTTTTATAGTGTGGTACTCAACGCTGTCCACATCAGGCGATCGTTTTGGTAATCCAATGATGAATCTATGGAACGATACATTGCTGGACATTTTTACTTTAGAAAATAATGAATATGAAAGAAGAGAGAACGATAGGTCAGATTATAAAGAAAGGACAAACGAAAAATATAAGTTAACAGTATAATGATCTGATTGATGACGAGACTATGTGGACTTATTTTATGAGAAAATAGACTTGCTATAAGCTCTTGATGAGTATAATGTTTATACGCTAAAAAAATATATCGCACTAGTCGACTCCAAAAAATCTCAGAAGACTCACAGCTCTGTTGTGGTTTGTAACTGGCAAGTATATGGTCCCAATACAGTTATGCCACTTACATTCTTTCCGGTATATGAACTGTTGTCTACTCTCAAACTTCCTAAAAATTTATCGACAATACTCTGTAACTACTGATGTTTCAAGAGTGACGAAGAATTACAACAAAAACTCAATTTTGAACGCAGACATGCTCAAGTATAGTAAAAGAGGAAACTTATTTTAGTTATCTCGACAAAAATGAAACATTTACAAGACACGGAAATAAAAGACATGAAATAGATAAAAAAACAAAATAGTAAAACAGGTTCGGAGATGTGGACAGCTAACGTCATATGTTTGAGTAGGATGTACTACAAAAACATACTAAATATTTTCTGTCTTCTCAACAATACAACTTGTGAAATCATTATTGCACTATGCTGACGTAACACACATAAGGCTCATTTGGGCACAGAAAAAATAATATGCCCACGTACGACAGTTAAAAGTTATAAATCAAAAGGGCAGGTAAGTGAATAAATTAGCTGGTGTACTGTTAATCAATACTTGCGTTAGTAAATCAAGAAAGGTAAGTACCGACAGAAAACCAGCTGGAGCTACCAGATCAGATTATTAAGGTGCATAAAATGTTAGAGATGATGAATTACTGCAGACAACCGATAATGGGCCACAGATTATTAAGGTACGTAAAGAAGAAAGAAGTATAAGGAGATTAACTACTATGACCAACTAATAATGGGCCAAAGATTATTAAGGTAAAGAAAACAGACTAATGTAGACTGCTAATGGTTCACATTTGCTTTAGTAAGTAGTTGAATGGGTTATGTGATTCTGCAACAAGAAATGAGCAAAACATTAACTGGTTAGTATTTAGGTAGGAAAGTAATATTGAACTTTTCAAGTAGTGTATACCTGAAGATATCAGGAGAAATATAACCAATATGAGTCAGCTTAGTAGTAAGAAGAATATACGGACATGAAGATATGATAGCAAGAAGTAGTCGTAAGTACCTAATAAAATCTTTCCAGATTTACGTGAAAGATAGTTCTTATCTTTGTGGTGAGGCACGGGACTAGAAAAAGATACACATTCCACAATTACTGAATTAAACTCCTGGAAATTGAAATAATAACACTATGAATTCATTGTCCCAGAAAGGGGAAACTTTATTGACACATTCCTGGGGTCAGATACATCACATGATCACACTGACAGAACCACAGGCACATAGACACAGGCAACAGAGCATGCACAATGTCGGCACTAGTACAGTGTATATCCACCTTTCGCAGCAATGCACGCTGCTATTCTCCCATGGAGACGATCGTAGAGATGCTGGATGTAGTCCTGTGGAACGGCATGCCGTGCCATTTCCACCTGGCGCCTCAGTTGGACCAGCGTTCGTGCTGGACGTGCAGACCGCGTGAGACGACGCTTCATTCAGTCCCAAACATGCTCAATGGGGGACAGATCCGAAGATCTTGCTGGCCAGGGTAGTTTACTTACACCTTCTACAGTACGTTGGGTGGCATGGGATACATGCGGACGTGCATTGTCCTGTTGGAACAGTAAGTTCCCTTGCCGGTCTAGAAATGGTAGAACGATGGGTTCGATGACGGTTTGGATGTACCGTACACTATTCAGTGCCCCCTCGACGATCACCAGAGGTGTACGGCCAGTGTAGGAGATCGTTCCCCACACCATGATGCCGGGTGTTGGCGCTGTGTGCCTCGGTCGTATGCAGTCCTGATTGTGGCGCTCACCTGCACGGCGCCAAACACGCATACGACCATCATTGGCACCAAGGCAGAAGCGACTCTCATAGCTGAAGACGACACGTCTCCTTTCGTCCATCCATTCACGCCTGTCGCGACACCACTGGAGGCGGGCTGCACGATGTTGGGGCGTGAGCGGAAGACGGCCTAACGGTGTGTGGGACCGTAGCCCAGCTTCATGGAGACGGTTGCGAATGGTCCTCGCCGATACCCCAGGAGCAACAGTGACCCCCAATTTGCTGGGAAGTGGCGGTGCGCTCCCCTACGGCACTGTGTAGGATCCTACCGTCTTGGCGTGCATCCGTGAGCGCTGCGGTCCGGTCCCAGGTCGACGGGCACGTGCACCTTCCGCCGACCACTGGCGATTACATCGATGTACTGTGGAGACCTCACGCCCCACGTGTTGAGCAATTCGGCCTCCCGCATGCCCACTATACGCCCTCGCTCAAAGTCCGTCAACTGCACATACGGTTCATGTCCACGCTGTTGCGGCATGCTACCTGTGTTAAAGACTGCGATGGAGCTCCGTATGCCACGGCAAACTGGCTGACACTGGCGGCGGCGTTGCACAAATGCTGCGCAGCTAGCGCCATTCGACGGCCAACACCGCGGTTCCTGGTGTGTCCCCTGTGGCGTGCGTGTGATCATTGCTTGTACAGCCCTCTCGCAGTGTCCGGAGCAAGTATGGTGGGTCTGACACACCGGTGTCAATGTGTTCCTTTTTCCATTTCCAGGAGTGTATATTTTAAAACAAGAAGATAAGAGTATTTGAGTTAAAGAACGTAAGGGTAAGCGCTAAATACGAAATTAATGTTATTGGCAGTGGAAAACAAATTCTTTCGGATAGGTCTCTTGCATTGGAAAGGAAAGTACATAAGAATAAAGTGTAGGGTAACGCAGGATTAGCATTGTGTTGTCGCGTGCAGCGAGTGCGATAAAACGTAATGGAATATTATAAGCGACCACATAAATATAAACTGGAAATGAACCACACTGAATGTTCGACTGACGGAAGCAAAGTAAGGTACTGGTTTAACAGCCCTTCCACTATGTGGGCTCACAGCAAGTGTCTAAGACCATGCAAACTCGTCACGCGAGACGCACAAAAATATTTGGTTCAGTAGAGTTCTAGGCTTCCAGAATGGAGAGAGACGAAATAGTGAAGGTTAACACCACATAAATGTAAAATGTATAACGACATGACAGTAATGGTGCCTTAAATAGATTATTTGGTGAATAAATATTTGTCTGATGGACTTGGCATAAAATTACTCGTCTCAATTCCTTCGGTTATATGTAATTTCTTAATCGACGTACGCAGAGTGAGAAAGGGTACAAGGCGACGGAAAGTTGTACAATAATAAGACAAGTAGAGAAAGAGAGGAAATCTTAAGAGCAAGATTCCTCTACAGGAAGTAACCAACAGAATCCTTCCATCAACATTTTTAAGTTATATGTGAAGGTGGAAAAGCGCCTAAGACAGATACAATAGTTTCAACGTTAAAATGTGTTAAATTAACGTTAATAACGATTTAAAAACTGTCAAATTCCTGGTACTGACAAATGTTGTTGAGAGAAGCAGCAATATGCTGAGTAATAAGCATTGAGTGTTGCGGATGTTACAGGATGGCACGTTGGTGACCTGGCCTTATGTCACAGTATCACCGACATCAAGAGCTTTCTATTAGCTGATCAGTTCTCTTGTATATATAGTAACAGAAAATTTCCTTGTCTGTAATTGACTAAAACGTTTGGTACAGTAGCTCTCTTGTTTCGGCAGGCACGAAGGTCGAGAGTGTAGCGAGGTGTACCATAGTTAGGACCATGATGGATGGTCATTAAGGAGTGGATCTCATCAGTTGTCGAGACTGAGGGAAGTAAAATTTTGTTCATGATTGCGTAGTAGAGGGCAGGCATGCCATGCGATCACATATGTGCCTATAGATGTTATTACTGTGTAATCTGAGATAACTGAAGATTAGTGTGGATAAAAAATATTTTGTATAACGTATTATGTGATGCATGAAGTGTCATGAAAACAGCAGCAATCAATAAATGGCATCCTCTGGGAAAATTAAATTGCGTGCTCTTTACCACAAGCCAAGCGTTAAGGATTTCCTTCAGTTATCGCCATTACGGCACCACATTCGCCACATATCTACAGCCCACGGCCTAGGGGGCCACTGCAGCGAACGTGACTTTCTCAAGACGTAAAGCCCGTGGATTTCTGAGAAACCGCGACGTGTGAGGGATCTGAACATCTGAACATCTCCAACGACAACTTCAAGCTTAGGCTTGCTCTGTTACAACCAGAGGCTGGGGCGTGACTTTCCATTGCCAGAAGAGTGTTGTTATGCGCCACAATGTTAATTCGGTGTCTAAAACGTCACCAGCAGGATGGCTACGTCAATGTGTTAGCAACACCTGCAAAAAAAAAAAAAAAAAAACACGTCAGCTACACACACACACACACACACACACACACACACACACACACAAACAAACAAACACGCACACACACACACACACACACACATACACAATGTTCGTGCTGACCTAGCACCATTATTAGATGAGAAGAAAATGTTTTGACAATATCTTTATTGTGATATGTTACTTACACTGCATATTTTCGTGATGCACAAGAGAACTCTATTGCAAAATATGCTTTTGTGCAATTCAACATGACCAAATGCAATGAAGGTGCAAGACAGAGAAGATATCTCAGATCGATACCTCAAAAATACTATCTTCCCACCCAAAAAAAGAAAATAATTACTTACTCAAATTACCAAATTAGTAGCGACTTCGAGCATGACAACATACAAGGACTCCCCTCCCCCCGTCTCTCTCTCTCTTACACACAAACACACTCACTATCACACACACACACACACACACACACACACACACACACACACACAAACAAGTGGAGAAAGAGTTCGAGCACAAAAGACACATATCAAGACCCTTAAATAATTATTGTTCTAAACTATTCAAAAACTAGTGTCTAGACAACAGGTAATTCTGATAAAATTAGTAGTTTAATTATTGTGTGTTCAGTACTGAACCGTTCTTGGATCAACAGCTCACTCCAAGTCTCCTGGAACATTATCTTCTTCATGATGAGGGCGTGGCACGTTTGCCAGAGAGGCAGTTAGTCAAGCAGCACGAACAGCGTGGATCTGTGGGGAAACGGGCCGGCTGTATGATCTAAAGCCCGTGTGACTTCCAAGTTGATCTGGCTGAGCATCTTTCTGACACAAAGGACGTGCAACGAAAATGGGAATTGACACAGACAGGTAATTGTGGCTGGTTTGCTTCCTGCACATGTTTATGTCCTTCTGCTCGGTTCAGCCTCCTCTTGTTGTTCCATATGCCTGCGTTTGGCTAGACGTTTTGAGAGGCATGTCGATCATTTCAAAACGTAATGGATTCCATTTGGTAAACATCACAGAGTTGTGATTTTGTTGTGTATTTTAAATTGTTGTGGTTTTGAAAATTTCTTTTATGTTCAATGAGATATTGTTCATGAAGTCCAAAAAACGTTTTAGGTTTCTGCGTTGGTACTAAATTGCCAAGCCACTTGCTTAAATTATTTGGAGCTCGCAGGCCGTGAAGGGAAATTCTAGTCGCATTTATTTTGTTGAGTTATACTTCCAAGCCAAGACTGCGTTTACATAGGTGACATTCATCAGCCAACCGTTGGTGTCTTCCTTCCAGCTGTGTTTTCTATCCCGCACAGAGGTTAATTACTTATCGTTTCCACCTCGTGGCATGATATGAAGCTGAGTCTTCGTTGAACACTGAACGTCTTTACTGCTGTGAGTCGGAATGATGAGTTACCTTATTATTTTTAGAGGCTTTTCAGAACTGTCTTTTCTCTGCTGCCAGTGCGTAATCGGATGGCTTAAAGTTCTACTCGTTTTACTTAAAAATTACTTCCCTGTTCATTAATCTTTGATTGTATTACTGTGCCTTGTTGCGTGTTGCGAATGGTTGCTTGGAAAAGGAGAAGCGTGGTGAGCAGCGTATCCAGTCTGCCCTAAGTAATTTTGGGTCCGTCTGTCATGATTACATTGTCTGATGCATGGTAGTTTCATATCGAGAAGCTTCAGTTGTTTTTGTTTTCTTTTAATGAATTCCCCTTAAGTAAACGGTAATTATTAGTTGCATTTTAGTCAAGCGTATTCTGTTTATGGCCTGACTGTTTTGATGACTGATTTCCTCGAACCGTTGAAGAGATTGTTACGTAATTGCAGTTGGTGAAATACTATCTTTCTTGAAATTTGCTATCATATTCCATCAGTAGTAGTAAGCAGTGTCAGGCAAAAATTATATATTTTTAGAAACAAAATAACATTTATTGTAAGTTTAAACTTTCATACTTCATATTCCCATAAATGACTTTTGGAGAGTTGAGAAGAAATATCTGAATTAGCACTATAACCTTATTGTTATTTGATCTCAATGAAATATTTGGTAACATTGTTGATCAATTTGATACATAGAACAGCTTTGGTTAAATTATTTTATGGGACTGCATAGTTTTGTTTTAATAAGTCAAGGTCGTGATGACCTAATTGGTAATGTTATTTATCCTGAGGAATGTTAGTAAAACTCTTGATATGAATTATTTTCAGTCCTTATTGGGTCTGGTCCTTCCATTCCCAGGCAAACTCATGCCAGAAGTGCGTACCAATGACCAATGTTTAATAACTGTGCTCAGTTTTCAGGTTAAACTGACCCTCAAATTAAATAAATCGACATCTGGATTGCAGATATTATGCATCAAATTACGCATGGCTTACTGAACGGCGCTATTGTAATAAATTATAGGTTATGAACGAACAGCCCTGGCTCCAGCGTTATAATTGTAATTTATATCTCAATGACACGTTTCACCTCTTTCACACTTCTTAAGTTTAGCCTAAGGGTAAAATATACATTTTTTTAGAGATGGCATGACCCCAGTTGTCAAAATTGGAGTTACTATAAGAAATTGTAACACAACTGATTACACTCCTGGAAATTGAAATAAGAACACCGTGAATTCATTGTCCTAGGAAGGGGAAACTTTATTGACACATTTCTGGCGTCAGATACATCACATGATCACACTGACAGAACCACAGGCACATACACACAGGCAAACAGAGCATGCACAATGTCGGCACTAGTACAGTGTATATTCACCTTTCGCAGCAATGCACGCTGCTATTCTCCCATGGAGACGATCGTAGAGATGCTGGATGTAGTCCTGTGGAACGGCTTGCCGTGCCATTTCCACCTGGCGCCTCAGTTGGACCAGCGTTCGTGCTGGACGTGCAGACCGCGTGAGACGACGCTTCATCCAGTCCCAAACATTCTCAATGGGGGACAGATCCGGAGATCTTGCTGGCCAGGGTAGTTGACTTACACGTTCTAGAGCACGTTGGGTGGCACGGGATACATGCGGACGTGCATTGTCCTGTTGGAACAGCAAGTTCCCTTGCCGGTCTAGGAATGGTAGAACGATGGGTTCGATGACGGTTTGGATGTACCGTGCACTATTCAGTGTCCCCTCGACCATCACCAGAGGTGTACGGCCAGTGTAGGAGATCGCTCCCCACACCATGATGCCGGGTGTTGGCGCTGTGTGCCTCGGTCGTATGCAGTCCTGATAGTGGCGCTCACCTGCACGGCGCCAAACACGCATACGACCATCATTGGCACCAAGGCAGAAGCGACTCTCATCGCTGAAGACGACACGTCTCCATTCGTCCCTCCATTCACGCCTGTTGCGACACCACTGGAGGCGGGCTGCACGATGTTGGGGCTTGAGCGGAAGACGGCCTAACGGTGTGTGGGACCGTAGCCCAGCTTCATGGAGACGGTTGCGACTGGTCCTCGCCGATACCCCAGGAGCAACAGTGACCCCCAATTTGCTGGGAAGTGGCGGTGCGGTCCCCTACGGCACTGCGTAGGATCCTACGGTCTTGGCGTGCATCCGTGAGCGCTGCGGTCCGGTCCCAGGTCGACGGGCACGTGCACCTTCCGCCGACCACTGGCGATTACATCGATGTACTGTGGAGACCTCACGCCCCACGTGTTGAGCAATTCGGCCTCCCGCATGCCCACTATACGCCCTCGCTCAAAGTCCGTCAACTGCACATACGGTTCATGTCCACGCTGTTGCGGCATGCTATCTGTGTTAAAGACTGCGATGGAGCTCCGTATGCCACGGCAAACTGGCTGACACTGGCGGCGGCGTTGCACAAATGCTGCGCAGCTAGCGCCATTCGACGGCCAACACCGCGGTTCCTGGTGTGTCCCCTGTGGCGTGCGTGTGATCATTGCTTGTACAGCCCTCTCGCAGTGTCCGGAGCAAGTATGGTGGGTCTGACACACCGGTGTCAATGTGTTCCTTTTTCCATTTCCAGGAGTGTATATTTTAAAACAAGAAGATAAGAGTATTTGAGTTAAAGAACGTAAGGGTAAGCGCTAAATACGAAATTAATGTTATTGGCAGTGGAAAACAAATTCTTTCGGATAGGTCTCTTGCATTGGAAAGGAAAGTACATAAGAATAAAGTGTAGGGTAACGCAGGATTAGCATTGTGTTGTCGCGTGCAGCGAGTGCGATAAAACGTAATGGAATATTATAAGCGACCACATAAATATAAACTGGAAATGAACCACACTGAATGTTCGACTGACGGAAGCAAAGTAAGGTACTGGTTTAACAGCCCTTCCACTATGTGGGCTCACAGCAAGTGTCTAAGACCATGCAAACTCGTCACGCGAGACGCACAAAAATATTTGGTTCAGTAGAGTTCTAGGCTTCCAGAATGGAGAGAGACGAAATAGTGAAGGTTAACACCACATAAATGTAAAATGTATAACGACATGACAGTAATGGTGCCTTAAATAGATAATTTGGTGAATAAATATTTGTCTGATGGACTTGGCATAAAATTACTCGTCTCAATTCCTTCGGTTATATGTAATTTCTTAATCGACGTACGCAGAGTGAGAAAGGGTACAAGGCGACGGAAAGTTGTACAATAATAAGACAAGTAGAGAAAGAGAGGAAATCTTAAGAGCAAGATTCCTCTACAGGAAGTAACCAACAGAATCCTTCCATCAACATTTTTAAGTTATATGTGAAGGTGGAAAAGCGCCTAAGACAGATACAATAGTTTCAACGTTAAAATGTGTTAAATTAACGTTAATAACGATTTAAAAACTGTCAAATTCCTGGTACTGACAAATGTTGTTGAGAGAAGCAGCAATATGCTGAGTAATAAGCATTGAGTGTTGCGGATGTTACAGGATGGCACGTTGGTGACCTGGCCTTATGTCACAGTATCACCGACATCAAGAGCTTTCTATTAGCTGATCAGTTCTCTTGTATATATAGTAACAGAAAATTTCCTTGTCTGTAATTGACTAAAACGTTTGGTACAGTAGCTCTCTTGTTTCGGCAGGCACGAAGGTCGAGAGTGTAGCGAGGTGTACCATAGTTAGGACCATGATGGATGGTCATTAAGGAGTGGATCTCATCAGTTGTCGAGACTGAGGGAAGTAAAATTTTGTTCATGATTGCGTAGTAGAGGGCAGGCATGCCATGCGATCACATATGTGCCTATAGATGTTATTACTGTGTAATCTGAGATAACTGAAGATTAGTGTGGATAAAAAATATTTTGTATAACGTATTATGTGATGCATGAAGTGTCATGAAAACAGCAGCAATCAATAAATGGCATCCTCTGGGAAAATTAAATTGCGTGCTCTTTACCACAAGCCAAGCCTTAAGGATTTCCTTCAGTTATCGCCATTACGGCACCACATTCGCCACATATCTACAGCCCACGGCCTAGGGGGCCACTGCAGCGAACGTGACTTTCTCAAGACGTAAAGCCCGTGGATTTCTGAGAAACCGCGACGTGTGAGGGATCTGAACATCTGAACATCTCCAACGACAACTTCAAGCTTAGGCTTGCTCTGTTACAACCAGAGGCTGGGGCGTGACTTTCCATTGCCAGAAGAGTGTTGTTATGCGCCACAATGTTAATTCGGTGTCTAAAACGTCACCAGCAGGATGGCTACGTCAATGTGTTAGCAACACCTGCAAAAAAAAAAAAAAAAAAAAAAAAAAACACGTCAGCTACACACACACACACACACACACACACACACACACACACAAACAAACAAACACGCACACACACACACACACACACACACACATACACAATGTTCGTGCTGACCTAGCACCATTATTAGATGAGAAGAAAATATTTTGACAATATCTTTATTGTGATATGTTACTTACACTGCATATTTTCGTGATGCACAAGAGAACTCTATTGCAAAATATGCTTTTGTGCAATTCAACATGACCAAATGCAATGAAGGTGCAAGACAGAGAAGATATCTCAGATCGATACCTCAAAAATACTATCTTCCCACCCAAAAAAAGAAAATAATTACTTACTCAAATTACCAAATTAGTAGCGACTTCGAGCATGACAACATACAAGGACTCCCCTCCCCCCGTCTCTCTCTCTCTTACACACAAACACACTCACTATCACACACACACACACACACACACACACACACACACACACACACACAAACAAGTGGAGAAAGAGTTCGAGCACAAAAGACACATATCAAGACCCTTAAATAATTATTGTTCTAAACTATTCAAAAACTAGTGTCTAGACAACAGGTAATTCTGATAAAATTAGTAGTTTAATTATTGTGTGTTCAGTACTGAACCGTTCTTGGATCAACAGCTCACTCCAAGTCTCCTGGAACATTATCTTCTTCATGATGAGGGCGTGGCACGTTTGCCAGAGAGGCAGTTAGTCAAGCAGCACGAACAGCGTGGATCTGTGGGGAAACGGGCCGGCTGTATGATCTAAAGCCCGTGTGACTTCCAAGTTGATCTGGCTGAGCATCTTTTTGACACAAAGGACGTGCAACGAAAATGGGAATTGACACAGACAGGTAATTGTGGCTGGTTTGCTTCCTGCACATGTTTATGTCCTTCTGCTCGGTTCAGCCTCCTCTTGTTGTTCCATATGCCTGCGTTTGGCTAGACGTTTTGAGAGGCATGTCGATCATTTCAAAACGTAATGGATTCCATTTGGTAAACATCACAGAGTTGTGATTTTGTTGTGTATTTTAAATTGTTGTGGTTTTGAAAATTTCTTTTATGTTCAATGAGATATTGTTCATGAAGTCCAAAAAACGTTTTAGGTTTCTGCGTTGGTACTAAATTGCCAAGCCACTTGCTTAAATTATTTGGAGCTCGCAGGCCGTGAAGGGAAATTCTAGTCGCATTTATTTTGTTGAGTTATACTTCCAAGCCAAGACTGCGTTTACATAGGTGACATTCATCAGCCAACCGTTGGTGTCTTCCTTCCAGCTGTGTTTTCTATCCCGCACAGAGGTTAATTACTTATCGTTTCCACCTCGTGGCATGATATGAAGCTGAGTCTTCGTTGAACACTGAACGTCTTTACTGCTGTGAGTCGGAATGATGAGTTACCTTATTATTTTTAGAGGCTTTTCAGAACTGTCTTTTCTCTGCTGCCAGTGCGTAATCGGATGGCTTAACGTTCTACTCGTTTTACTTAAAAATTACTTCCCTGTTCATTAATCTTTGATTGTATTACTGTGCCTTGTTGCGTGTTGCGAATGGTTGCTTGGAAAAGGAGAAGCGTGGTGAGCAGCGTATCCAGTCTGCCCTAAGTAATTTTGGGTCCGTCTGTCATGATTACATTGTCTGATGCATGGTAGTTTCATATCGAGAAGCTTCAGTTGTTTTTGTTTTCTTTTAATGAATTCCCCTTAAGTAAACCGTAATTATTAGTTGCATTTTAGTCAAGCGTATTCTGTTTATGGCCTGACTGTTTTGATGACTGATTTCCTCGAACCGTTGAAGAGATTGTTACGTAATTGCAGTTGGTGAAATACTATCTTTCTTGAAATTTGCTATCATATTCCATCAGTAGTAGTAAGCAGTGTCAGGCAAAAATTATATATTTTTAGAAACAAAATAACATTTATTGTAAGTTTAAACTTTCATACTTCATATTCCCATAAATGACTTTTGGAGAGTTGAGAAGAAATATCTGAATTAGCACTATAACCTTATTGTTATTTGATCTCAATGAAATTTTTGGTAACATTGTTGATCAATTTGATACATAGAACAGCTTTGGTTAAATTATTTTATGGGACTGCATAGTTTTGTTTTAATAAGTCAAGGTCGTGATGACCTAATTGGTAATGTTATTTATCCTGAGGAATGTTAGTAAAACTCTTGATATGAATTATTTTCAGTCCTTATTGGGTCTGGTCCTTCCATTCCCAGGCAAACTCATGCCAGAAGTGCGTACCAATGACCAATGTTTAATAACTGTGCTCAGTTTTCAGGTTAAACTGACCCTCAAATTAAATAAATCGACATCTGGATTGCAGATATTATGCATCAAATTACGCATGGCTTACTGAACGGCGCTATTGTAATAAATTATAGGTTATGAACGAACAGCCCTGGCTCCAGCGTTATAATTGTAATTTATATCTCAATGACACGTTTCACCTCTTTCACACTTCTTAAGTTTAGCCTAAGGGTAAAATATACATTTTTTTAGAGATGGCATGACCCCAGTTGTCAAAATTGAAGTTACTATAAGAAATTGTAACACAACTGACTACACTCCTGGAAATTGAAATAAGAACACCGTGAATTCATTGTCCTAGGAAGGGGAAACTTTATTGACACATTTCTGGCGTCAGATACATCACATGATCACACTGACAGAACCACAGGCACATACACACAGGCAAACAGAGCATGCACAATGTCGGCACTAGTACAGTGTATATTCACCTTTCGCAGCAATGCACGCTGCTATTCTCCCATGGAGACGATCGTAGAGATGCTGGATGTAGTCCTGTGGAACGGCTTGCCGTGCCATTTCCACCTGGCGCCTCAGTTGGACCAGCGTTCGTGCTGGACGTGCAGACCGCGTGAGACGACGCTTCATCCAGTCCCAAACATTCTCAATGGGGGACAGATCCGGAGATCTTGCTGGCCAGGGTAGTTGACTTACACCTTCTAGAGCACGTTGGGTGGCACGGGATACATGCGGACGTGCATTGTCCTGTTGGAACAGCAAGTTCCCTTGCCGGTCTAGGAATGGTAGAACGATGGGTTCGATGACGGTTTGGATGTACCGTGCACTATTCAGTGTCCCCTCGACCATCACCAGAGGTGTACGGCCAGTGTAGGAGATCGCTCCCCACACCATGATGCCGGGTGTTGGCGCTGTGTGCCTCGGTCGTATGCAGTCCTGATAGTGGCGCTCACCTGCACGGCGCCAAACACGCATACGACCATCATTGGCACCAAGGCAGAAGCGACTCTCATCGCTGAAGACGACACGTCTCCATTCGTCCCTCCATTCACGCCTGTTGCGACACCACTGGAGGCGGGCTGCACGATGTTGGGGCTTGAGCGGAAGACGGCCTAACGGTGTGTGGGACCGTAGCCCAGGTTCATGGAGACGGTTGCGACTGGTCCTCGCCGATACCCCAGGAGCAACAGTGACCCCCAATTTGCTGGGAAGTGGCGGTGCGGTCCCCTACGGCACTGCGTAGGATCCTACGGTCTTGGCGTGCATCCGTGAGCGCTGCGGTCCGGTCCCAGGTCGACGGGCACGTGCACCTTCCGCCGACCACTGGCGACAACATCGATGTACTGTGGAGACCTCACGCCCCACGTGTTGAGCAATTCGGCCTCCCGCATGCCCACTATACGCCCTCGCTCAAAGTCCGTCAGCTGCACATACGTTTCATGTCCACGCTGTTGCGGCATGCTACCAGTGGTAAAGACTGCGATGGAGCTCCGTATGCCACGGCAAACTGGCTGACACTGACGGCGGCGTTGCACAAATGCTGCGCAGCTAGCGCCATTCGACGGCCAACACCGCGGTTCCTGGTGTGTCCCATGTGGCGTGCGTGTGATCATTGCTTGTACAGCCCTCTCGCAGTGTCCGGAGCAAGTATGGTGGGTCTGACACACCGGTGTCAATGTGTTCCTTTTTCCATTTCCAGGAGTGTATATTTTAAAACAAGAAGATAAGAGTATTTGAGTTAAAGAACGTAAGGGTAAGCGCTAAATACGAAATTAATGTTATTGGCAGTGGAAAACAAATTCTTTCGGATAGGTCTCTTGCATTGGAAAGGAAAGTACATAAGAATAAAGTGTAGGGTAACGCAGGATTAGCATTGTGTTGTCGCGTGCAGCAAGTGCGATAAAATGTAATTGAATATTATATGCGACCACATAAATATAAACTGGAAATGAACCACACTGAATGTTCGACTGACGGAAGCAAAGTAAGGTACTGGTTTAACAGCCCTTCCACTATGTGGGCTCACAGCAAGTGTCTAAGACCATGCAAACTCGTCACGCGAGACGCACAAAAATATTTGGTTCAGTAGAGTTCTAGGCTTCCAGAATGGAGAGAGACGAAATAGTGAAGGTTAACACCACATAAATGTAAAATGTATAACGACATGACAGTAATGGTGCCTTAAATAGATTATTTGGTGAATAAATATTTGTCTGATGGACTTGGCATAAAATTACTCGTCTCAATTCCTTCGGTTATATGTAATTTCTTAATCGACGTACGCAGAGTGAGAAAGGGTACAAGGCGACGGAAAGTTGTACAATAATAAGACAAGTAGAGAAAGAGAGGAAATCTTAAGAGCAAGATTCCTCTACAGGAAGTAACCAACAGAATCCTTCCATCAACATTTTTAAGTTATATGTGAAGGTGGAAAAGCGCCTAAGATAGATACAATAGTTTCAACGTTAAAATGTGTTAAATTAACGTTAATAACGATTTAAAAACTGTCAAATTCCTGGTACTGACAAATGTTGTTGAGAGAAGCAGCAATATGCTGAGTAATAAGCATTGAGTGTTGCGGATGTTACAGGATGGCACGTTGGTGACCTGGCCTTATGTCACAGTATCACCGACATCATTAGCTTTCTATTAGCTGATCAGTTCTCTTGTATATATAGTAACAGATAATTTCCTTGTCTGTAATTGACTAAAACGTTTGGTGCAGAAGCTCTCTTGTTTCGGCAGGCACGAAGGTCGAGAGGGTAGCGAGGTGTACCATAGTTAGGACCATGATTGATGGTCATTAAGGAGTGGATCTCATCAGTTGTCGAGACTGAGGGAAGTAAAATTTTGTTCATGATTGCGTAGTAGAGGGCAGGCATGCCATGCGATCACATATGTGCCTATAGATGTTATTACTGTGTAATCTGAGATAACTGAAGATTAGTGTGGATAAAAAATATTTTGTATAACGTATTATGTGATGCATGAAGTGTCATGAAAACAGCAGCAATCAATAAATGGCATCCTCTGGGAAAATTAAATTGCGTGCTCTTTACCACAAGCCAAGCCTTAAGGATTTCCTTCAGTTATCGCCATTACGGCACCACATTCGCCACATCTCTACAGCCCACGGCCTAGGGGGCCACTGCAGCGAACGTGACTTTCTCAAGACGTAAAGCCTGTGGATTTCTGAGAAACCGCGACGTGTGAGGGATCTGAACATCTGAACATCTCCAACGACAACTTCAAGCTTAGGCTTGCTCTGTTACAACCAGAGGCTGGGGCGTGACTTTCCATTGCCAGAAGAGTGTTGTTATGCGCCACAATGTTAATTTGGTGTCTAAAACGTCACCAGCAGGATGACTACGTCAATGTGTTAGCAACACCTGCAAAAAAAAAAAAAAAAAAAAAAAAAAAAAAACACGTCAGCTACACACACACACACACACACACACACACACACACACACACACACACAAACAAACAAACACGCACACACGCACACACACACACACACACACACACACACACACACACACAATGTTCGTGCTGACCTAGCACCATTATTAGATGAGAAGAAAATGTTTTGACAATATCTTTATTGTGATATGTTACTTACACTGCATATTTTCGTGATGCACAAGAGAACTCTATTGCAAAATATGCTTTTGTGCAATTCAACATGACCAAATGCAATGAAGGTGCAAGACAGAGAAGATATCTCAGATCGATACCTCAAAAATACTATCTTCCCACCCAAAAAAAGAAAATAATTACTTACTCAAATTACCAAATTAGTAGCGACTTCGAGCATGACAACATACAAGGACTCCCCTCCCCCCGTCTCTCTCTCTCTTACACACAAACACACTCACTATCACACACACACACACACACACACACACAAACACACACACACACACACACACACACACAAACAAGTGGAGAAAGAGTTCGAGCACAAAAGACACATATCAAGACCCTTAAATAATTATTGTTCTAAACTATTCAAAAACTAGTGTCTAGATAACAGGTAATTCTGATAAAATTGGTAGTTTAATTATTGTGTGTTCAGTACTGAACCGTTCTTGGGTCAACAGCTCACTCCAAGTCTCCTGGAACATTATCTTCTTCATGATGAGGGCGTGGCACGTTTGCCAGAGAGGCAGTTAGTCAAGCAGCACGAACAGCGTGGATCTGTGGGGAAACGGGCCGGCTGTATGATCTAAAGCCCGTGTGACTTCCAAGTTGATCTGGCTGAGCATCTTTCTGACACAAAGGACGTGCAACGAAAATGGGAATTGACACAGACAGGTAATTGTGGCTGGTTTGCTTCCTGCACATGTTTATGTCCTTCTGCTCGGTTCAGCCTCCTCTTGTTGTTCCATATGCCTGCGTTTGGCTAGACGTTTTGAGAGGCATGTCGATCATTTCAAAACGTAATGGATTCCATTTGGTAAACATCACAGGGTTGTGATTTTGTTGTGTATTTTAAATTGTTGTGGTTTTGAAAATTTCTTTTATGTTCAATGAGATATTGTTCATGAAGTCCAAAAAACGTTTTAGGTTTCTGCGTTGGTACTAAATTGCCAAGCCACTTGCTTAAATTATTTGGAGCTCGCAGGCCGTGAAGGGAAATTCTAGTCGCATTTATTTTGTTGAGTTATACTTCCAAGCCAAGACTGCGTTTACATAGGTGACATTCATCAGCCAACCGTTGGTGTCTTCCTTCCAGCTGTGTTTTCTATCCCGCACAGAGGTTAATTACTTATCGTTTCCACCTCGTGGCATGATATGAAGCTGAGTCTTCGTTGAACACTGAACGTCTTTACTGCTGTGAGTCGGAATGATGAGTTACCTTATTATTTTAGAGGCTTTTCAGAACTGTCTTTTCTCTGCTGCCAGTGCGTAATCGGATGGCTTAAAGTTCTACTCGTTTTACTTAAAAATTACTTCCCTGTTCATTAATCTTTGATTGTATTACTGTGCCTTGTTGCGTGTTGCGAATGGTTGCTTGGAAAAGGAGAAGCGTGGTGAGCAGCGTATCCAGTCTGCCCTAAGTAATTTTGGGTCCGTCTGTCATGATTACATTGTCTGATGCATGGTAGTTTCATATCGAGAAGCTTCAGTTGTTTTTGTTTTCTTTTAATGAATTCCCCTTAAGTAAACGGTAATTATTAGTTGCATTTTAGTCAAGCGTATTCTGTTTATGGCCTGACTGTTTTGATGACTGATTTCCTCGAACCGTTGAAGAGATTGTTACGTAATTGCAGTTGGTGAAATACTATCTTTCTTGAAATTTGCTATCATATTCCATCAGTAGTAGTAAGCAGTGTCAGGCAAAAATTATATATTTTTAGAAACAAAATAACATTTATTGTAAGTTTAAACTTTCATACTTCATATTCCCATAAATGACTTTTGGAGAGTTGAGAAGAAATATCTGAATTAGCACTATAACCTTATTGTTATTTGATCTCAATGAAATATTTGGTAACATTGTTGATCAATTTGATACATAGAACAGCTTTGGTTAAATTATTTTATGGGACTGCATAGTTTTGTTTTAATAAGTCAAGGTCGTGATGACCTAATTGGTAATGTTATTTATCCTGAGGAATGTTAGTAAAACTCTTGATATGAATTATTTTCAGTCCTTATTGGGTCTGGTCCTTCCATTCCCAGGCAAACTCATGCCAGAAGTGCGTACCAATGACCAATGTTTAATAACTGTGCTCAGTTTTCAGGTTAAACTGACCCTCAAATTAAATAAATCGACATCTGGATTGCAGATATTATGCATCAAATTACGCGTGGCTTACTGAACGGCACTATTGTAATAAATTATAGGTTATGAACGAACAGCCCTGGCTCCAGCGTTATAATTGTAATTTATATCTCAATGACACGTTTCACCTCTTTCACACTTCTTAAGTTTAGCCTAAGGGTAAAATATACATTTTTTTTAGAGATGGCATGACCCCAGTTGTCAAAATTGGAGTTACTATAAGAAATTGTAACACAACTGACTACACTCCTGGAAATTGAAATAAGAACACCGTGAATTCATTGTCCTAGGAAGGGGAAACTTTATTGACACATTTCTGGCGTCAGATACATCACATGATCACACTGACAGAACCACAGGCACATTCACACAGGCAAACAGAGCATGCACAATGTCGGCACTAGTACAGTGTATATCCACCTTTCGCAGCAATGCACGCTGCTATTCTCCCATGGAGACGATCGTAGAGATGCTGGATGTAGTCCTGTGGAACGGCTTGCCGTGCCATTTCCACCTGGTGCCTCAGTTGGACCAGCGTTCGTTCTGGACGTGCAGACCGCGTGAGACGACGCTTCATCCAGTCCCAAACATTCTCAATGGGGGACAGATCCGGAGATCTTGCTGGCCAGGGTAGTTGACTTACACCTTCTAGAGCACGTTGGGTGGCACGGGATACATGCGGACGTGCATTGTCCTGTTGGAACAGCAAGTTCGCTTGCCGGTCTAGGAATGGTAGAACGATGGGTTCGATGACGGTTTGGATGTACCGTGCACTATTCAGTGTCCCCTCGACCATCACCAGAGGTGTACGGCCAGTGTAGGAGATCGCTCCCCACACCATGATGCCGGGTGTTGGCGCTGTGTGCCTCGGTCGTATGCAGTCCTGATAGTGGCGCTCACCTGCACGGCGCCAAACACGCATACGACCATCATTGGCACCAAGGCAGAAGCGACTCTCATCGCTGAAGACGACACGTCTCCATTCGTCCCTCCATTCACGCCTGTCGCGACACCACTGGAGGCGGGCTGCACGATGTTGGGGCGTGAGCGGAAGACGGCCTAACGGTGTGCGGGACCGTAGCCCAGGTTCATGGAGACGGTTGCGAATGGTCCTCGCCAATACCCCAGGAGCAACAGTGTCCCTAATTTTCTGGGAAGTTGCGGTGCGGTCCCCTACGGCACTGCATAGGATCCTACGGTCTTGGTGTGCATCCGTGCGTCGCTGCGGTCCGGTCCCAGATCGACGGGCACGTGCACCTTCCGCCGACCACTGGCGACAACATCGATGTACTGTGGAGACCCCACGCCCCACGTGTTGAGCAATTCGGCGGTACGTCCACCCGGCCTCCCGCATGTCCACTATACGCCCTCGCTCAAAGTCCGTCAGCTGCACATACGGTTCACGTCCACGCTGTCGCGGCATGCTACCAGTGTTAAAGACTGCGATGGAGTTACGTATGCCACGGCAAACTGGCTGACACTGACGGCGGAGGTGCACAAATGCTGCGCAGCGAGCGCCATTCGACGGCCAACACCTCGGTTCCTAGTGTGTCCGCTGTGCCGTGGGTGTGATAATTGCTTGTACAGCCCTCTCGCAGTGTCCGGAGCAAGTATGATGGGTCTGACACACCGGTGTCAATGTGTTCTTTTTTCTATTTCTAGGAGTGTAGTATTAGATGGTGTTTGGCACATCAGATACCAAGCATACAAAAGTTCCCAGCAAATAATTGCCGTTATCAAATATTCTTAAAGTCTGGGCAGTGACCTATAAATAAATAGAACGAGGCGTAGCTGAAAAGGGATCGGACCCAGAGACTGCCTTTGTCAGAATATATATATATCACACACCATAAAAAAGAGAGAAAACAAGTGTACCTTGTTGAAGCAAGCAATGTAATTAAACGAATACAAAACAGGATCAAGCCTACATAGATCTGTCATTATGTAACCACCTTGCAGGTGTAGCTGCTCTTACGTGGTATAAGCAGGTAGTACTGGGCACAGTAACACGCAGAAGCGTGCGCCAATTGTCCATAGCTCGCAGCAGATGACATCAGTAAGCTGTGAGTTACAAAGTATTATTTCACTCCAAAATACATAGAAGTGTCAGGCATCAAACCATGAGATCTTTTACAGATCATGCATCAAACGGATATGAATCTAATCGTATCAAAGATTATGGGTAGGTTATTTACGTATGTGGGCTAAAAAAATATGAAAAAATGATCTTCTTCACTTCACGTATTAAGCAGACTGCCTGTTGAGGTAACCATCTCTTGTATGGACTTCCTACATTCCTTCTTCTGTAGCATTTTTAATTAATATTTCTTCACCCACCTGGTCTATGTATTCCTTCCATTTCCTCCTATTTTCCTTTATTTTCTCGTTTAGAGTATATACTTCCAAATGTTTCCTTATATCAACATTTATTTTTTTATCTTCCCTAGCACAGCCTTCCTCATATCTTGAGCCTGTGTTTTACTTCCTTGTATCTTGTTGTTGCCCATGCTTCACTTCCATGAGTAAGGGCTGGTACCGCTATTCTTTTATTCAACTGATTTTCTTTCCTGGCTGCAACCATTTTACGATCGTTCCACATATGGAAGTAAATTTATTTAAATTTTGGTCCACATCAAGTTAATACTCGTAAAAGATGTCGAATCCTAGATATTTAAAATGTTTTACTTTCTCTATGATATTTTTTATTCACTACTAATTTAGTTATTACTGGTTGTCTGCCCGGAAATGTCATCACTTACGTTTTATCAACCGACAATGTTAGGTTGTAATTTCAGGCACTCTGATGAAACTTACAATCTCCTATTTGAAGGTCATCTTCCTTATCATATCATGTACACATAAATTTATATATGTATTATAAAAATATATATACATTTTGATAAATGTTGGAGAAATAGAGCAATTTTGTGGTATCCTTTTGTTTGTGTTCATTGGCTCTGTCGTTTTTTCCCATGTGTATACCAATTTAGGTATGTGTTATAGATTCTTAATATCATTTGTGAGGTGAAATGGATAACCACCATCAGTCAACAAATTCCATAGTAAGGTAAAGTCACTAGATAGTCCTTTCTCACGTTGCACTTAATAACGGCAGCAAGACTGCAGAAGAATCAAGAAACGTTCATAGTGACTAAACAGCTAACAATATTCTCGTCCTGTTCATAAAACTTCATCTAAAGGAAGGGAAAGAAATCAGCAAGTTTTTAATCAGTTAACAAAATAAGACAAAGTTCACATTTAGCATATTGTTCTACATATATATCGACATCTACATGATCACTCTGCAATTCACATTTAAGTCTTGGCAGAGGGTTCATCGAACCACAATCATACTATCTAAACTTTCTGTTCGATCTCTGATTTCTCTTATTTTATTTTGATGATTATTCCTACCTATGTAGGTTGGGCTCCCCCAAACTTTTTCGCGTTCGTAAGAGAAAGTTGGTGACTAAAATTTCGTAAATAGATCTAAAAAAATGGTTCAAATGGCTCTGAGCACTATGGGACTCAACCGCTGTGGTCATTAGTCCCCAGGAACTTAGAACTACTTAAACCTAACTAACCTAAGGACATCACACACATCCATGCCCGAGGCAGGATTCGAACCTGCGACCGTAGCAGTCGCACGGTTCCGGAATGCGCGCCTAGAACCGCGCGGCGGAAAACGTCTTTTCTTTAATGACTTCCATCCCAACTCGCGTATAATATCTGCCACACTCTCTCCCCTATTACCTGATATTACAAAACGAGCTGTCCTTTTTTGCACCCTTTCGACGTCCTCAGTCAATCCCACCTTGTAAGGATCCCATACCGTGCAGCAATATTCTAACAGAGGACGAACGAGTTTAATGTAAGCTGTCTCTTTAGTGGACTTGTTGCATCTTCTAAGTGTCCTGCCAATGAAACGCAACCATTGACTCGCCTTCCCCACAATATTATCTATGTGGTCTTTCCAACTGAGTTGTTCGTAATTTCAACACACAGGTACTTAGTTGAATTGACATCCTTGAGAATTTTACTTTTTATCAAGTAATCGAATTCCAACGAATATATTTTGGATCTCATGTGGATCACCTCACCTCACCTCACCTCACCTCAACAGCCACCTGCCACGCCATACAGCAATCTTTTCTAAATCGCTTTGAAACTGATACTGGTCTTCGGAAGACTTTACTAACGGTAAATCACAGCATCATCTGCGAAACACCTGAGATCTGTTCAGATTTTCAACCAGTTCATTATATAGATCAGGAATAGCACAGGTCCCAGGACGCTTCCCTGGGGAACACCTCTTATCTCTTCAATTTCACTCGATGATTTGCCGTGTATTACTGCGAACTGCGACCTTCGTGACAGGAATCACGAATCCAGTCGCACATCTGAGACGGTACCCCTTAGGCCCGTAGCTTGATTAGAAGTCGCTTGTGAGCAACGGTGTCAGAAGCTTTCCGGAAATCTAGAAATACGCAATCAACTTGAGATCCGCTGTCGATAGCGGCCATTACTTCATGCGAATAAAGAGCTAGCTGCGTTGCACAAGAGCAATATTTTCTGAAACCATGTTGATTACGTATCAATAGATCGTTCCCTTCGAGGTGATTCATAATGTTTGAATACAATATATGCTCCAAACCCGTACTGCAAACAGACGTCAATGAAATAGGTCTGTAGTTAGGTGGATTACTCCTACTACCCTTCTTAAACACTGGTGCGACCTGCACAATTTTCGAATCTGTAGGTACAGATCTATCGGTGATCGAGCGCTTGTATATGACTGCTAAGTAGGGAGCTATTGTATCAGCGTAATCTAAAAGGAACCTAATCGGCATACAATCTGGATCTGAAGACTTGCCCGAATCAAGCGATTTGAGTTGCTTCGCAACCCCTAAGGTATCTACTTCTAAGAAACTCTTGCTAGCAGCTGTTCGTGTTTCCAATTCTGGAATATTCCATTCGTCTTCCCTGGTGAAGGAATTTCTGAAAAAAAAATGCGTTCCATACCTCCGCTTTAGCGACACAGTCGTCGGTAACACTACCATAGGCACTGCGCAGGGAAGGTATTGACTGCGTCTTTCCGCTTGTGTACTTTACATACGACCAGAATTTATTCGGATTTTGTACCAGATTTCGAGACAATGTTTCGTTGTGGAACCTATTAAAGGCATCTCGTATCGAAGTCCGTGCCAAATTTCGCGCGTCTGTAAATTTTAGACAATCTTCGGGATTTCGCGACCTTCTGAACTTCGCATGCTTTATCCGTTGCCTCTGCAACAGCTTTCGGCCCTATTTTGTGTACCGTTCTATCTCTTATCAATTTATTAGGTATGAATCTCTCAACTGCTGTTGGTACTATATCTTTGAATTTGAGCCACATCTCATCTACATTTGCATAGACAGTTCGGAAGGAATGGAGATTGTCTCTTAGGAAGGGTTCTAGTGACACTTTATCCGCTTTTTTAAATAAAATTATTTTGCGTTTGTTTCTGATGGATTTGGAAGAAACGGTATTGAGTCTAGCTACAACGACCTTGTGATCACTAATCCCTGTATCAGTGATGATGTTCTCTATCAGCTCTGGATTGTTTGTGGCTAAGAGGTCAAGTGTGTTTTCTCAACCATTTACAATTCGCGTGGGTACGTGGACTAACTGCTCAAAATAATTTTCGGAGAAAGCGTTTAGGACAATCTCGGAAGACGTTTTCTGCCTACCATCGGTTTTGAACAAGTATTTTTGCCAACATATCGAGGGAAAGTTGAAGTCCCCACCAACTATAACCGTATGAGTGGGGTATTTATTTGTTACGAGACTCAAATTTTCTCTGAACTGTTCAGCAACTATATCATCGGAGTCTGGGGGTCGGTAGAAGGAGCCAATTATTAACTTAGTTCGGCTGTTAAGTATATCCTCCACCCATACCAATTCGCACGGAGTATCTACTTCAACTTCACTACAAGATAAACCACTACTGACAGAAACTACACTCCACCACCAATTCTGCCTAATCTATCTTTCCTGAACACCGTCTGACACCTCGTAAGTATTTCTGCAGACCTTATTTGAGGCTTTAGCCAGCTTTCTGTACCTATAACGATTTCAGCTTTTGTGCTTTCAGTTAGCGCTTGAAGCTCAGTTACTTTCCCAGCACAACTGCAACAATTTGCAACTATATTTCCGACTGTTCCTTGATCCAAGCGCGTCCTGTATTTGCCTTGCACCCTTTGCGATTGCAACCCACCCCATACTTTAGAGAGGACTTCTAGCCTAAAAAACCGCCCAGTCCACGTCACACAGCCTCTGCTACACGAGCAGCTGCCAGCTGAGCGTAATGAACTTTTGACCTATTCAGCGGAACCCGAAACCCTACACCCTACAGCGCAAGTCAAGGAACCTGCAGCCAACATGGTCGCAAAACCGTATGAGCCTCTGATTCAGACCCTCCATCCAGCTCTGCACCTAAGGTCTGCAGTCGGTTCTGTCAACGATGCTGCAGATGGTGAGCTCTGCCTTCATCTCGTAAGCAAGACCGGCAGCCTTCACCAAATCAGATAGCCGCTGGAATCAAGAGAGAATTTCCTCAGATCCAAAGCGACACACGTCATTAGTGCGACCACCTGCAGCTGGCTGCACCCTGTGCTGTTCATGGCACCTGGAAGGACCCTTTCCACATCAGGAATGACACCACCCGCAATGCACACGGAGTGCACACTGGATTTCTTACCCTCCTTAGCCGCCATATCCCTAAGGGGCTCCATTACGCGCCTAACATTTGAGCTCCCGTCTACCAATTAGCCCACCCTCTGCAATTGCTCGGACATTGAATGCTGAGAATCATCCTCTGAAACAGGGCAGACAGCTGCATCTGTCTCAGCCAGAGACAGTACCTGAAGCCTGTTTGTCAGACGCACCGGGGAGGCTTTCTGATCAGCCTCCGGGGATGTCTTTCGCTGCCTGCCACGCCTTGGAACGACCTCCCAGTCAACCACAGGCGAGGGCTCAGCTCCCAGCTCCACTGCGGGCAGCAACCAGGGGCAACCACAGTGGCAGACCGATCTGGGGACAGACGGGACGAGGTTGACATCCCTGTGATACCCAAGTCCAGTTCCCCAAAATGGTCCCCATTGGCTACAGCCTCAAGCTGCGCGACCGAAGTCAGCGCCGCCTGCAGCTGTGTGTGAAGGGATGCCAACTCAGCCCTCATCCGAACACAGCAATCCCAGTGCCTGTCAATTCTAATCGATGTTGAACAACAGTTACTGAAACACGAGTCTGTGCCTAGATGACGCAAGGAAAACACACGAAGAATGTATGAACTAACCTGTACAAATGCCTAACGACTCTGCTACAATCTGCCTTAATTTATGATTACAGTAACTAAACTCGAAATTACCGAACTAACCTGTACAAATGCCTAACAAATGCGCTACAATCAGCCTCAGTTTACGATTACAGTAACTAAAACTCAAAATTACACCTCCTATACGAAAGTATGTAACAAATAAGTGAGCTAGGAGTATATGACTTGCTGCTGGCAGCTGCTTATCCAACGGCGGCAGGGAACACACTGGCTGTGACCAACCGACACTGACCGTTCAAAACAAAATCAGAAAACAAACGACTACGCGAATTTACACTATTCAGGTACTAAAACGCGATGCTAAAATCTTAAAATACTACAATACGCCCACAATTTATGAATTAAACACTGCAAGTACCCAATGACACGTAAAGAAATTAAGAATTAATCTATGTTACAAATAAGTAAGCTGGGAGTATACGACTTGCTGCTGGCAGCTGCTTATCCAACGGCGGTAGGGAGCGACACCAGTGCAAGCACTGTTTGTAAACAAACTTCGACTGACAGGAGAAGAGCACATGGCTTGTCCGGCGGGGAAGTGTGACGTCGACAAACTTTAATGGCCTTTCTCTCTAACAGGTTGATGGAGGGGTTATTATCTGTGGCGTTACTCACGTCTTGCGGGAGGGGAAAGAGCGGGGAAGTAAGCACGAGGGACGAGGAACGGTGAGAGGGGCGAAGGAGAAGTGGCAATTGCACTTTCAGCACTCGGCACAGCTGGCGGCGTGTACCTCCGGTGGTATAATGCAAAGTATCCAAAAAACAGAGAAAGACACTGCTGGCTAACAGACGGTCAAACACCAGTAATGATCCACACCAAGCGACACCAAATTTGTACATGAAGAGACCCTAACTGTTATAGGACAAAACCAAATTATGGCAGCAAGCAAAAACATTTAAGGAGGCTCAGTTAAGACCCTTAGTACAACACTTGCATTAATTCTTAAACAGGTATTGTATGACAGAGTGCATTTCAGTGTTGATTTTAAGCAAATACGAATTTCAGAAAACGCTTAAGTAACAGGATGAACTACGAAAAAAGAGGGCCCGAACTACAGCGACATTGTCCGTAAATTTTTTATTCATTTGGCTGGAGGTCTCTTGCTAACTAAATTTCTAGCAAAATATCTGAAGTCCAAGAACTGCATGTAGTCTTTTGTCCCTACTGTTCAATACGTCAACTGAAGACGAAATGACGAAGGTTGGACGTTGGGATTAAAAGTCACTGTGAAAGGATAGCAGTAATAATATTCGCGTATGACATTGCTATCCTCAGAGAAAGTGAAGAGGCATTACAGGATCTGTTGAATGGAATGAACGGTTTAACAAGTACAGAATTTGTACTGAGAGTAAATCGGAGATAGACGAAAGTAATGGATAGTAGCAGAAATTAGAATATAGAGAAACTTAACGTTAGCTCTTAGGAGCAGGATGTAGACGAAGTGAAACGTCCCCTTTGAACAATTAGTCAAGACTGTGCTTAAACTGACACACAATATTTTTAACGCAATGCAATCTGACTTTCAAAAATCCGTACAAAAGAAAGGCCCTGACTAACATTAACCTATACGTTTCACATTTCACTTTCCTCACAAAAATCTTCGTTACTCGAACTACTGGAATACAGCGAGCGCCACTACGGCCAGCTAAACAAAAGATTCAAACTACTGAAGGCACTAACTACTGATAGGCATAGTTAGCAAAAGAAAGGTTTTGATAGAGAACAAACAATGTATTTTCCTTAATAGTGTTCAAAAGTCATAATATATATAGCAGTTCATGACATCCAGTCTTACAAACTTCAAAACTCCGCCATTTCTCTCCCCACATCCACCACTGCTGGCGGCTCACCTCCAACTGCGCAACGCTACGCGCTGTTAACATCCAGCTGCCCAACACTACAATGGCACACAACAATGCAAACTAGCCACAGACTGCACACAGCACAGCCTGTGATTTTCATACAGAGCGCTACGTGGCGTTACCAATAAGAAAACCTATTCAGCCTACTTACGGAATTTTGCCACCTAGGCACAAAATTAGCCCATGATGCACAGAGAACGAGGGCATAATAAGCAGACTAGCACTGGGAAGAGTGGCACTCCTGGCCAAGAGAAGAGGCATGGCCATGCTGCAAGTTGGATGGTGTTCCCAACGAAGAAGTCGAGACAGTGCCCCATATAAGGAGCGCATTGCCTCATGGCTTATTCGCTGATTGTCACCGTGGCTTCCGACAGTGACTGAAGTTATTATGGCCGTATTTCCTCTTGCCGCATAACTATACATCCAGGCCCAGACTGTCAATACGAAAAACGTCGACCACCCTGCCGATCCTTAGCCCCGACGACACGCCAGAGACTTTCCTGACACCTCCACTGTAATGGCTGGCCAATGGGTCACTTTGTTGCTACAGTCTGGAACCGCGCGGCTCCTACGGTGTGTCTTCTGGTTTCCCGACAATTTTTTTCACACATCATGTCCTATAAATGTTGACACTGTGCTATGTTGTGATGAACAGAACCTCAGCCCACCTTAACTGCTGAATTATTGGCACACATAGTGTCTTCCCGTTCAACTGGGGCCTGTAGCGGACCTGTACGATTTAACGCTTTAGTCATGCTGACCCAACTCCATGTAGACTCTGCATTCTGTGACCTACTGGGATGTCTCTGACAACATGCTCCAGCATTTTCATTTATTTTCACCGAACTGTTACTTTGTCTGTCTTGTCCTTAAGTTATGCAGAACAGTGTATCTGTCCTGTTGGGCTGTCCTGTCGCACAGGACTGCTGCAATACTGTATGGTGTTAATATGCGCCCTAGTGAATATATCGATTCCGTACTTGCGTGCCATCTTGCCAACAACGAGTAGCAGAATTGCTGTACGGTAAATGCCAGTCAGGATGGGATACAATTCTCTGCAGTGGAATTCTATGTTCTGTTCTTTTCATAAGATAAAACACAAACTTCCCAAAAGTAAACAGCGTTCAAATGTGGTTTCTGAATGAGAAACCCGCTACCAATTTCTGTTTAATCTTTGCTTATATACAGAAAGCGTGTGGCGTTAATCCATACCTACTTGTGGTAGCGCTGAAACAGGGATCATTTGCATATACATCCACCTATACGTAGAAACAACGGGGTACTTGATTCCTATTTCTACTACCGCCTAAATCCGGTTCTCACAGATTCCGATTCATTTATCTCAAAGCGTTCTTTCTTATGAATTATCCACCTGTATTTCAGCTGCTAGGTAAGTGACGTCTCACTTTAACGGTATGTAGGTTATACGCTACCGAAGAAAAGATATAGGACACCTGGAAAGAATACGGCAGAGTGTTGTTAGATAAGTTCTTTTTCCGTTCTGGTAACCGGAAGGTGATGTGTTGTTCCAACAGGATAACGCTCGACCACACTGCCCGTGAAACTGAGCATGTTCTACAATCCGTACAGCGCCTTCCATGACCAACACGACCACTGGACTTACCTCCAGTCCTGTGGGATACGATGGGCCGAGAAGTGACCTGTGCGACTCGTCTGCCAACAGCTCTTACTGAACTCCGTGAACTCGTTCAGCATGCGTGGTATAACGTATCCGCTCATATGTATGAGCGTCTGGACGTCAGAGTCGGCGTCTGTAACATCGCACGTGGAGACTACACCACATACTAGTATTTCAGCATGGTTCGATACATGGTACCTCAGATCCGTTGTGCTATTGATCTGTAAATATAATCATTTCATGTATTCCATATGCACAGTTGCAAACAATAAATCTTGAATGAATTGGAAATTTCTAAAACGTTTGTACTAACGTTTCTTTTCCTGCGGCGTATGCTGCACAGAGCGTGAGAGTATCACTCAAAGGTCTTCAAAGTGTATGCTTTTAATAAAAGGCGATAAAAAGGTTAAATTGATTCAAATGGCTCTGATTACCATGGGACTTAACTGCTGAGGTCATCAGTCCCCTAGAACTTAGAACTACTTAAACCTAACTAGCCTAAGGACGTCACACACATCTATGTCCGACGCAGGATTCGAACCTGCGACCGTAGCGGTCGCACGGTTCCAGACTGAAGCGACTAGAACCGCTCGGCCACCCCGGCCGGCGATAAAAAGGGACACAGCACATGAATCAAATCCAGGGTAGAAGACACTGTGGAATTTTGAGGTAAGTGTGCTGTGGGCATATGTTTGCAACTGTATTCAAGTAATAACCAAGAAGTGAGTTTATTATTCCAGTTTAGAAGTTATCGGAAGTAACAACAGAGTAGCTTTACGCGTCAAGTGCAGACACCAGTGCATCTGCTGGCACGGAATGAGTCTGTATCGGCTCGCGTGTGCACGTGAGCGGACCATCGCCGTGGACGCAGATGCCGCGCTTGCGGGCTAACTGCGGCATTCATCAGTATTAGCCGTGCCAAGCGCTGCAGTGCACAGCGCCCAACTATGATGACGCGGCCACGTAATTAGCAAACTGCGCTCGTTGTTTGTGAAACACGGCGTTCCATCACCCCTGAGCAAACAGGCCAGCAGCCTGCGCGGATTTGGCCCAACCGCCGCAAAACGCCAGCGAAACACCAGCTGTCTGGGGACCGCATAAACTGGACACATAGCAAGCGCCATTCAGGTGGACCACTGCCGAAGTGATGGACGCATGCACAGTCGAGTATCAGCTCCACCGTCCAATAAAAGCGGTAACTGAGACCAACCTGTTGCTAAAAGGAGACAGTGCATGGCGTATAACATCTACGTTCTTGTCAATTAGAGGACATGTTAAACGTTATGAATGAAAATGTTTTGATAACCAGAAAGTAAACCGACGAGCGGTAGTCGTAAAGGTTTAATTCTCAAAAAACTAGCTCTGAGCAATTTGGGACTTAACATCTGAGGTCATCAGTCTCCTAGAACTTAGAACTACTTATACCTAACTAACCTAAGGACATCACACACATCCATGCCCGAGGCAGGATTCGAACTTGCGACCGTAGCATTCGGGCGGTTCCGGACTGAAACGCCTAGAACCGCTCGGCCACCGCTGTCGGTGTTTAATTCTCACTTCGAAATTAATATTTCGTTTGTTGCTAGTTTGTGTGCAGTTCTAATACACATTGGAATCGTCTCGTCGTAGTACTGTAGTACCGTTTGCAGTAGAAAAAACGAATTGACCATGTCCAGCTCTACGTTGCAGTGGACTGCACCATTTCCTTTTGCTGCCCTAGCGGACAGCTGTAGTACTATGACAGATATTTCAATAGACAACAAGACAGCACGCATCTTCCCGGAGACAAACATAAAATTAATAATGAACTTTTAGTTCATCGCAGCGATTATTTGAAATTTATGTCTAATCTGCGTATCTGATTAGCGAAAAGTAAATGGAACCATCTGCATGTAGAGTAATTTGCACTATCAGTGCCTTATTTGGAGTACTGATGTGATGTTTACGTTCAACAAACTTAAAATTGCACACTTGTGTGTGGAAAAAGACTTTATGCAATCTGACAATGTCATCATTGATTAGCGAAGTCATCAGGTCTTCACATTTCGATTTTTAGCTTACAAATTCTATAAATAGTATTATATCCAAGGAAGCTGACACGCTGTCCTACGAAGCTATAAGGAGGTGATTCCCTCTTTCGTACCAAAGCTATTCACCTCCCGTTCTAAACATTTCTAAACTCTTCTGCGGTCGATCAATTCCAAACTGATTTGAGAGAATGAACAAGACTGATCAACTTTTGGTTCTGGCTATCAAATATACACTCCTGTAAATTGAAATAAGAACACCGTGAATTCATTGTCCCAGGAAGGGGAAACTTTATTGACACATTCCTGGAGTCAGATACATCACATGATCACACTGACAGAACCACAGGCACATAGACACAGCCAACAGAGCATGCACAATGTCGGCACTAGTACAGTGTATATCCACCTTTCGCAGCAATGCACGCTGCTATTCTCCCATGGAGACGATCGTAGAGATGCTGGATGTAGTCCTGTGGAACGGCTTGCCATGCCATTTCCACCTGGCGCCTCAGTTGGACCAGCGTTCGTGCTGGACGTGCAGACCGCGAGAGACGACGCTTCATCCAGTCCCAAACATGCTCAATGGGGGACAGATCCGGAGACCTTGCTGGCCAGGGTAGTTGACTTACACCTTCTAGAGCACGTTGGGTGGCACGGGATACATGCGGACGTGCATTGTCCTGTTGGAACAGCAAGTTCCCTTGCCGGTCTAGGAATGGTAGAACGATGGGTTCGATGACGGTTTGGATGTACCGTGCACTATTCAGTGTCCCCTCGCCGATCACCAGAGGTGTACGGCCAGTGTAGGAGATCGCTCCCCACACCATGATGCCGGGTGTTGGCGCTGTGTGCCTCGGTCGTATGCAGTCCTGATTGTGGCGCTCACCTGCACGGCACCAAACACGCATACGACTATCATTGGCACCAAGGCAGAAGCGACTCTCATCGCTGAAGACGACACGTCTCCATTCGTGCCTCCATTCACGACTGTTGCGACACCACTGGAGGCGGGCTGCACGATGTTGGGGCGTGAGCGGAAGACGGCCTAACGGTGTGCGGGACCGTAGCCCAGCTTCATGGAGAAGGTTGCGAATGGTCCTCGCCGATACCCCAGGAGCAACAGTGTCCCTAATTTGCTGGGAATTGGCGGTGCGGTCCCCTACGGCACTGCGTAGGATCCTACGGTCTTGGCGTGCATCCGTGCGTCGCTGCGGTCCGGTCCCAGGTCGACGGGCACGTGCACCTTCCGCCGACCACTGGCGACAACATCGATGTACTGTGGAGATCTCACGCCCCACGTGTTGAGCAATTCGGCGGTACGTCCACCCGGCCTCCCGCATGTCCACTATACGCCCTCGCTCAAAGTCCGTCAACTGCACATACGGTTCACGTACACGCTGTCGTGGCATGCTACCAGTGTTAAAGACTCCGATGGAGCTCCGTATGCCACGGCAAACTGGTTGACACTGGCGACGGCGGTGCACAAATGCTGCGCAGCGAGCGCCATTCGACGGCCAACACCGCGGTTGCTGGTGTGTCCGCTGTGCCGTGCGTGTGATCATTGCTTGTACAGCCCTCTCGCAGTGTCCGGAGCAAGTATGGTGGGTCTGACACACCGGTGTCAATGTGTTCTTTTTTCCATTTCCAGGAGTGTATATATTAATGTGAGGCATGTGAATCCAAGTGTTCTTAGATAACATTAGAAATGCGGCAGAATTTGTGTTTAGCAGTCCTTAATGAAGACATAATTCAGCGATATCTTGACTGTGTAGCAGGAGTTTTAATCCAGTGTGATAACATAATAGAAATACAAAACAAAGTTAGGTAAAGTTGGGAGGCAGATGGAGAAAGACGTTGTGTCGATATATCAAGAATTCTAAGACGAGTCAGGGTATCTTCCACCACCCCAAAAAAATATACCCTGCAATCAACAACGACGGTAAAATTAAACTACATCACATCATTTCGTCCTTCGTACGCGGCTATCAACTAACTACAAATAATGCGTACTTTTATCCAATAGAAAAATTGTGCGGTACATCAAATGGAACCACTGAACAACTGGCGTATTGTAAAGGCAATTCTATTGCTACTTGAGACCTGTGTGAGTGGATGTTTGGTGGATGTAGTCGACACTATCCCAGTGACAATTATATCCTATGTGAGCAAAAATCTGTATTTCTGCCTCTTTCGACCTCACCAATGGTACGTGACGAAATGCGCTGAACTGATTTTAGAAAATTATTACCTCCTGTGATGTTTGTATGTTATGTTTTAACTGAAGTAATTTGATGTGTGATAATAACATACTAACGACGCACACCGGCTTCACACCTAGAGTACTTAGTATCAATGACCGGATGACTTGTCGGGGGTATCAGTATTTAATTATACAAACGTACGTACCTACCTCGTGAATAAGTCCAGCTTTAACAAAGACAGTATCAGACTCCCTACGGCAGTTCCTCAGATTAGCCTTCTGACGCCGACAGAAAAACACGACGTTGTTGTGTCTAATATGTACGGGCATCTGTGATTTTTTTTATTTGTATCATTGACAAAAGAAGTAATTATATAGTCTGAGTGGCATTGTTTGCATACTACGCTGTCATCAGGTATTAGAGCATAACTCCTCTCTCATACAGCTGATAAATAATTTCCTAAAGTAGCAACTGGAATCCAGTAAGGATAGCATCGTCAAGAAGCGCTGTACTGTATTACTCTAGTAGTACATCTGATCATTAGAACACAAAATCTCAATACAAGTAAGGTAAAATTGTAACAGATAATTATATGTATAGTTTACAGTGCTTTGGAGTGTTTATTGCAAATACTGGATTTTATGACTCGAAGAAAGTGATAGTATCAGTGAGGAAGTGGTGTTTAATTTCCTCGGCTCTTCTTAAAACATTTTCAGGTTGTGTAAAAACTCACACCTGAAACGACTACATGAATTGTATTACATTTTATCAACACTTGCTAATATGTTGCAAACCTCTAACACCAGTTCTGAGAAAGTGACTTTGATTACTAAAATCTGACCACTAGTCAACACAGATTCAGAAAATATCGTTCTTGTGAAACACAGCTAGCTCTTTAGACTCACGAAGTAATGCGTGCTGTCGACAGGGGATGTCAAATTGATGCCCTGTTTTTTAATATCCAAAAGGCCTTTAACACCGCTGACAAAGGTCTTCTAATATCATTGAGTGCCTATGAAGTATCGTCTCAGTAATGTGGCTGGATTCGTGATTTAGTGTCAGGATGTTCGTAATAAATGACGGAAAGTCATCGAGTACAGCAGAAGTAACATGTGGCGTTCCCAAGGGTGAGTTGTAAACCCTCTGTTGTTCCTGATGTACACAAACTGTTTAGTGGACAATCTGAACAGCCTCTTAGATTATTTGCAGATGGTGCTCACATTTGCCGTCAAGTAAGGAATAAGATGATGAAAACCAATTCTAAAATTATTTAAACAAGATAGCTGCATGGTGTAAAAAGTGTAAATTGCCTCCACATGAGCACTAAAAAGAATCAGGTAAATTTCAGTTACACAATAAATCACACATATCTAGAGGATGTAAACCCAATTAAATAATTATGGATTAGTATTAGGAAGAACTGAAATTGCAACCATCACACAGAAAATGTTATAGAGAAAGCAAACCAAAGATTGCGGTTCATTGGCAGAACACTTCGAAAATGTAACAGGTCTGCTAAAGAGACAGCTTACACTTTGCATGTCCACCATCTTCTTGAGTACTGATGTGTGATGTGGAATCTGCATCAGATAGGATTGACGGAGAACATCCAAAACGTTCAAAGATGGGCAGCTCATTTTGTATTATCGCGAAATAGTGGGGAGAAGCCACGGATATGATATACGAATTGGGGTCGCAGTCACTGAAACGAGGGCTTTTTCGCTGCGGCAGGACCTTTCCATAAACTACCAATCACCAACATTTTCCTCAGAGTGTGAAAATATTTTTCCGCCACCCACCTACACAGGAAGAAATGATCAACATAATTAAATAAGAGGATTCAAAGCTCGCACAGAAAGATTTAAGAGTTCGTTTTTCCCTCGAGCTGTTCGAGAGTGGAAAGGCAGTGAAGCAGCTTAAAGGGGTTCCATAAACTCTCTACCGGGCACTGCACTGTGAATTGCTGATTGATCATGTAGTTGTAACATAAATGTTGCGATATTTTGCCCTCTTTGGATGCGACTTTCATTGTTTTTAAATCATTGATCATCTAGATGAGACGAGTAGTTGCGTAAGATGGTCGTGCTACGTATCGCTGTCTTTTTTTAACAATGTAAAAATGTACGGATAGAAAGGTAAGCGACATAAAACATAATATTTGTAGGAAGTTGCCAATCTTCGTGACATTTTAAAATCTTACCAATATGTAACTGAACATTTGTGCAGCATTTTTCAGTTAGAACTTCGTTACTGATAACTGTATCACTTACAATGTTATCCAGGCTATTAATGCACAACATGAAGATCAAGGATAGTAACTAATATCGTTGGGCGTGCCTTCAGCTATTTCTGAAACTATCGGAAGCTCTGAATACAAGGTAACATACTGCAACATACCTAGATGGAAATTCTCAACCTACTAAAAATTTCGTTTGATAGCGCACGTGGTCGTACTTTCCGTAATAAAGATACTGAATCAAAGTCAAAAAATACTGTATCTACCTGATTAAATTTACCTAAGGCTATGTGAACGTCACTTGAGGGAGCGTGAACTGGAAGGCATGAATTCATTTTGTTCGCATTTGTTCATCGCTTTTGTGTTCACAATACGCTCTACGATCAAAAACACTTCTTGTGAACATGTGTAGCCTTCCAACCGCTGGACACAGTTTTTTGGTTCATTGAATTCTAAGTTTGCGGAAATTAGCAAGAAGTCACATTCTTACAAGGATATTTGTCTTTGCTATTTTACTTGCCACAAACTAAATAAATATTCCTCAACAGACAATGAAGTGGAGGAAGGAATGGTTTACATCCGTCAAGATCTTCTTCTTGGGAAGCAGTTTTCAAGTTTATTAACGAACTACCGAGAAAATTCTAAAGCGAATTTCACAGAGTTTCTAATTGTCTGAGATCAAAGAAGTTGCTTTTCCCAACTTCCCTCTCTCCCCATTGCTCCACTCCATTGTTTTGTCAGTCTTTTTCTTCGTCCTTTATATATCTTGTAATAACTCTTCCAGTTAGCATTGAAAGTATAATTTAGTATCAAGTTATTATAATTTTTTGTTATTCTGTGACGTTGTGATGATAAACTACGGCTTCATCTACGAAAATAATCCGATAGGTTTAGTTTGCCCTAAATTTGCCCTGGCTGGAGATTTATATAGAAACAGGCTTCCTACTGATGAGAAAGTGATTGGAAGTTTTCGCTTGTAAGGTATAGCTTTGCACTTACGTTTAACAATACAAGCATTAGTTCTTCTATACTTGCCAGTACAGTAGCTTACAAAATAAAAGGTTTGTTTCAGAAAGAAATTATACCTATCCTTACATAAAAGATATACACGAAGCTTGTGAATGTGTTGTGTGATAAATATCACATCCTACGAAAATCATACCAGCGAAATAAAAATAAACATTGTTTTGAAAGAAAAATTTTTCGAGTTCAAACAAGTAAGTTCCTAGATTTTTGATATAGCAGCTTGCAAATGCCTCATTGTACTAACAAAACTCTCTATCTATTTAAATGCTATATTGCTGCCAGTTGTGCTTGTGAATTATCCAATATATTGCCTTTCTTGAATTAATTTATGAGATAGGAAGAATTGGAGGAGAAGTCTTGCTAGAAAGATAAAACGTATTAAAGCATTGAATAGTAGAGCACGCGCCAGCCATTTCACTTTAATTGGTATTTCAAGACCATCGAGTTCACATTATAAGGAGAATGTTGTTGAAATGGAAGACCAGTACCCTTTTATTGAAAGTGAAGGTAGTAAAATCCACGAAGATTTTTAAGCAGAAAAATTAAGTTTCCTCAATTTGGCGGGTGAGAGTACAGTTAAAATTAACTGCGTTACTAAGCGACCATTATAGAGTTTTAGATCGCGCTACCGCTGCAATTGCACTAAGACTTTACCAATTCTCATTCAGTCCATATTACTGACAACAACAAAATACGAAGGGAAAAACAGCATGATGGGTTTGAATTCCATAGTAAACCTGACAAACTACCGCTGCTAGGTGTATTTCGAAAAGAAGAAAGACAAAACCTTAGTGATTGATCTAGCTTGTTTTACAAGATTTCTCTGATTCAGGAACTTGATTCAATCTATACCGGTAATGTTACTGCTGTTCTGAAACCTCCGAAAGTTAATTATTATTTGATTGGTCGTAGAATTTTCGAGCAATTTGCTAACAGCACGACGTTTGCTGCAGCACCTCTCCTCGACTCGTGATTGCATCGTTTGCACCCTAGACGACTGTAAAATTTAGACTTGGCGAGATGAGTCGCGATTTCAGTTGGTAAGAGCGATGGCAGGGGTCGAATGTGGACCCAAAATATCAACAAGACACTGTGCAAGGGGTGGTGTTCCATAGTGGTGTGGGCAGTGTTTGCGTGGAATGGAATGAATCCTCTGGTCCAACTGAAGCGATCTTTGACAGGAAATGGATGTGTTGTGCTACTTGGAGGCCATTTGCAGCTATTCAAGGACTCGACGTTCCCAAACAATCATGTCACCAGGCCACAATAATTCGCGATTGGTTTGAAGAACATTCTGGACAACACGACGTGGGACATAACCGAGAGGTCAGTTCGTGCACAACATCCTGTACCGGCAATGCTTTCACAATGGACGCCTGCGGAGGCAGCGTAGCTCAATATTTTCAAATACTTGCCACCTCTACTTTCTGCAAGAAGGTCCGATACGAACTTAAGAGGTATTCCATGACTTTTGCCACCTCAGTATATATTATACACCGTCGTGGCAAAAGCGAACATCAATTGTTCTGGATGGGGAAAAAGGACTACTGCGTTCGACCAGAATCAAGTAAAACTTCTAGCAGGAATCATGACGATTGTGTTGATTGCTATACAAGTGTTTAGCCGTAAAGTGTTTTAATACCATGCCAGAGTGACATATGTGAATCCAAAAACAAAACAACTATTTCTTGTATTTGGGATGTAGGACATTCTTCACTGATGGACTATATGAGAGTCCTGATGTCAACTACAACTACCTGGAGTGTGACAGGGGAACATTATCACGTACAGTCATATCCTCTCGGCTGCTTCCCGATTTAACTGATATGGAAATAACGAGGAGATATTCGTGATCATTGTCTATTCTTTCTATTCTGAGTATCACATAACACTCTTGAAACCAGTCATTGGGGGTTTTACGATGTTACTTTAGGTTTTCGCTGATTGTCCTCCTCAAGGTGTTCATATCGTTGGCGACTGATTCACCGATTAGGTAATGAAACTGGTCGCAGAGCGGCAACTCATTGAAACAGAGAAGACAAACCGCCTATTCAAATGGGTTAGCCAAACGTACGTTTTAGGCCGCTAAGACTTTTCTCCAACCTGTATTAAATACCGTGACATCACATCAGTGTCATTGACAGCAGTTTTTATTATCAACATCATCAAAGAGGTATACGATCGAATACGTTTCCGTTACGAATAGGCATCCACACCATCTGTTTAAGTGGATAAAAAGGACGTCATGCTACACTCATCGATTAAAACTACAATTACCTTAACTGAATGTTGGATGATAAAACTGTCTTCTAACGATGATGGACTGACTGGGGAAATTATATATTTTCTCCGTTTGATTTCCACTAAAGTTTTCTGTTTATGCCATAGAAAGACTCATTTACGAATCCATGATCACCCTTGCATCTGAGACTTGCCCGAACATTCCTGCAGTTTTCTAGTAGTTCTTCCATATCGTTTTAGCTACCTTTTCTGGACTGAAAGGTGAGACTCCTCTGCCGGTCACGTTCCTCCAACTACTTCCCGCCTGTGCGGAATTCTGGCGTTAGCGCTAACAGAGGGCGCTGATTATGTGCAGAACTATATTTTCTTTTATTTGTGGCTCCTTTAGCGATTTCTTTTATGTTGTCTAATATTACCCGGTGCAATATCAACGGTGTTTAATATTTATGTGATTGTCTAGAAAACTGACACTAGAGCATACCACAACCACTGGCTTATAAATCTTCGTCTTTTTAGCAATATTACTGTTGTCATGTTCTTCTTTTTTTTGATTTTTATTACTGTAACACCTTTTATGCTTTATAAGCTTATTACAGACTTTAACTATTGTATCCCCCTTTTTTTCGCTGTTTCAAGTAATTATTGAAAACTAGTGTATGCTGACATTAGCGACATCTGGTCAACTTACTACACAAACATCTTGTGGCTACTGTACGACAGCTTGTTTTAAACAGTAGTTTTACTGACAACATGGCTTGAGCATGTGATGTGATTTATATGTATTTGACGGTGCTGGTGCTGATTCCACAATTAACATTTGGCAATGCCACTATGGCTGCAGTGCATTAGAACTTCGTTTTTATGAGACAAGTATGCCTCTTATTAAGTAGGCTGTTTAGGTTCTTTTTATTGGTAACACCGCCGCCACGTAGCGCTCTGTATGAAAATCGCTGGCTGTGCCGTGTGCAGTCTGTGGCTGGTTGGCATTGTTGTAATACTCGCCATTGTAGCGTTGGGCAGTTGGCTCTTAGCGGCGCGTAGCGTTGCGCAGTTGGAGGTGAGCCGCCAGCAGTGGTGGACATGGGGAGAGAGATGGCGGAGTTTTGAAATTTGTAAGACTAGATGTCATGAACTGCTATATATATATATTATGAATATTAAGATAAATACATTGTTTGTTCTCTATCAAAATCTTTCATTTGCTAACTATGCCTATCAGTAGTTAGTGCCTTCAGTAGTTTGAATCTTTTATTTAGTTGGCAGTAGTGGCGCTCGCTGTATCGCAGTAGTTCGAGTAACGAAGATTTTTGGTAAGGTAAGTGATTTGTGAAAGGTATAGGTTAATGTTAGTCAGGGCCATTCTTTTGTAGGGATTTTTGAAAGTCAGATTGCGTTGCGCTAAAAATATTGTCTGTCAGTTTAAGCACAGTCATGTATAATTTTTCTAAGGGGACCTTTCACTCTTCATATTTAAAGCGCACAAATGTAAATGTTGTCAGTACTACTTTTCAATATGCTCTATGTATTGTTATTAAGCTGTATACAGTTTGCGAGTGTACTTATATTTTCCCATTTTTGCTGCAGATCTGATGATGGTCATTAAAGGCCGAAACCGGTAATCTGTTAAACAGAAAATATTGTGCCCATAGACGTAAATTAAAGGAAACTTATTCCATACAAAAAGTTTAAAATAGTATCTTGCGTACACCCCAGCAGCTCTGGCTTCCGAGCGATTTATGGAACTCTAAGGCTCTAAATGGTAAAGGCGTAATCCTAAAAATTGGCAGCCTAGATTGTCATGTAACCCTGGAATACTGGTTCAAACCTTTAAGTCAATTCGATTCTGCCAGTTTTGGGATAATTCTGCTGTCATTTCTACAAAGCTTATATTACAACAATCTCTGCCCGTTGCTGGAATAATCAAAACCCAGACTAAATGGAGTTATTCATTGAAAGGCGTGCCATATTTGGCTCCTAGTTACGTAACGTTCTCTCAGTGAGTGCTGAAACAGTTTCTCCAGTATGTTGAGCGAGACCTCAGAGAAACTCTCTGAATACACAAAGTCACCGTTACCCTCGCTATCATTTCATCAACAAGTCCCACTAACCAGTGTACCTTTTAGCTAATGCCTAACAGATCGTTTCTTTGCCTTTCACGGGGCACTACGAACTTTTAACAAGTAGAGTGTGTCACAATGACTCAGTTTTAACTTCGGCAGGTGATAATGACTCAAAAATTAGTCAAGGGGTGTATGATGTAATAGTCTGACTTCTCCACAGTCACTACCTTTCCTGTGCGTGGCCCATAGACCCACCCATGATACAAAAGTGACAGTCAAGTCGACGAAAGGTGATGGGTCCTCTAATTTGTGTAGAGGAAAAGTTTTTCCTGCACACCACTTTACAGTAGCTTCCAATAGCTTGACAGCAGTCAGGGGGCGTTCCAAAGGGCTGCACCTAACATTTAACCAGTGCTTGAGATGAGAAATCACAGTGGGACTGCATTGTGACTGATTCAATGCTTTCTGCCAGCAAAATACAAGTTTCTTTTATGAACTAAAGATATCAACACTCAAGAATGAGTTTTTGCATTACAATAACACATTGACCAAAATTTACTGCTTGTCTGAAGCTAGTCTCAAATTTTTGTGTTGTGGAGATACTGCTAGGTAGGAAACTCGCCGTAAAAACTCAAAAATGTTTGACATATTGAAATAATATACACTGCAATTTCAGGGGATATTAAATGAAATTCATCATGACATTATATGCACAGAATACAAAATTGCACAACAGAAGTAGACTAGCCAATCAAATGCGAAATAAAAGCAAAAAATGGTGGAAATATTGCTCTAATGACTCAAAAATTTAACACTCTAACTAAAGGAAAATGATTTTATGAACATGCGCTGAACAGATGTGTGATTCCACTACTTTTTGTCAAAGAGAATGGTGAATATTGTGAAAATATTTGATTTTCATGTTTATGAGAAGTTCACTGAGGATAATTGTAACTATATTGGTAATAAAACAATGCGTGACAATACAATGTCAATAATTTTAAAGTTAATCAAATACGCAATATTAAATGTTGTTACTTTCCTCAGGTGTAACCGTAAAGTATTTAGTACATCATTTTAAATATTTTGGACAGTTAATCCATGGAACTACAGCGGCTGAAAAACAACAACCGTTCATACGTCTATCCAAGCCACATTTCACGTACATTGATGATAAATACACGTAACAAGTGACGTGATCTATCTTACGACTCGAGGTGTTTTGTTTTGTTTTCTGTACCGTGTTGAGAATTTAGATCATTGATACGCTTTGTTGAAAGTATTTTCTACCGTTGAAACAGCTGTAACACGTTCCGTTCACTGCTGGTACTGCTAATATATTCGCGAGGGTTGGGAGATGTCGCTGGTGCAGTAATTAATAGCCAATGTGTATCCACGAAACGCTGTAGCTCTAAGTTTTCATCTATTTATATGGCAATGGTATTTCATTTACAGTTCATTACTACAACAATATTATTATTGGCGGTTATTATTCTATGTCACAATCAGTGTATCATTAATTTTCCAAGCAAATGATTCAGTATGTAATGTCAATATTTCAAAATAACGTCAGAGGTCTAACTCGGTAAATATGATTGCTGCTAAATGTGCGTGTACAGAAATATAAATCAGTCGAAATTAACTTTACAAAACTGAGGTAGTCAACAGAATTACAATACAGTGAATAATTCTGTTATTGTCAGCCAATCACTGATTGTATAAATGAATATCAAGTTCGGAAGTACACCACTTTAAAAAGTTGAATGAAAATTACATGACGTGTCTGTATTGAAAATAGTACGTTGCAGACCTTTGCTGATAATCTACGTCGTTAGTATAAACTATAAGCCCCGTTTGAAGCTACTTTTGAAAAATTATTCCGAATTATTTTACTGCTCAATCGATTACTAAATTTCTTTTGGCAGCTGAAACGATTTAACGTTTACTTATAATGATGATTTCAAATTTCATTATTTGGACCTATCTATAGTTAATCCAAGTGTATGGACAATAGTTGTTAGAGCACTGATCCAAGAGTTGTAAGGCATTGTTAAGTAAAGTGAAATCTATGGACATCTCTTAGAGCAACATTCACAGTGCTAGAACCGTGATTTCAATGTATCACCGCTCTATCTTTGTGAATGTATTTTATTTTTATGTGGTCATCTGCTTTTTTATATAGTTTTATCACTTTAGACCAAAAGTCTCTAACGAAATCTGTGGCCCTAATAACACTAAATGAGTGTTCTGTGTCATTGTGAGTGTATTATGTCGCATGTTTTTGTGCATGCAGTCGCTGGACCTGTGATCTCCTTATATAGCATGAATAAAAAGCGAAGAGCCATCTGCGCTGATTCGACAATTGCGATGAACTGAAGAAAGTCGTACCGACGGAAAAATGTTGCAAATGTAATGTCGCGCGCTGTACAGAGTATTTCCGAGAAGTACCGAGGAAAGCCACCGACACACTGAGCGAGGCGACGCAGTGGCCAGCACACTGTACTCTCATTCGGGAGGACGACGGTTCAATCCCACGTCCGGCCATCCTGATTTAGGTTTTCCGTGATTCCCCTAAATCGCTCCAGGCAAATACCTGCACGGTTCCTTTGAAAGGGCATGGCCGACTTCCTTCCCCGTCCTTCCTTAATCCGATGAGACCGATGACGCCGCTGTCTGGTCTCCTCCCCCCAAAACAATCCATCCAAAAACCGAGACAGACCGAGGCTTGTGCAGCACATGTACCACATATCACGCACACGTTCAGTTTGGTATGCCATGGTCGACCCTTCAGTAGTTGGTATTGAGCTACTACACAATCTCCTCAGTCTGTCTTTTTATCCCCATAGTTTTCCTTTTTCACAGTACCTTAGTAAATTTATATAACTATGTAATTATGTTTTCCTTCTCAAAATTTTGTGATATTTCTATTTTGACAAATCAATTTCTTTTTCGTTTGCCAATGCTGACAGCATGCCTCATTGACGGTGGCACTTTTTTCTGAGTCCTATATATTTTATGTCAACAACTCCCTGTGACACTTCTTAGTCTCTGCGTAGCACTGATAGAAGTTCTCTGAGCACCATCTGGTCCTCACGAAAATGTCTGTTACTTTTCGATACCTTCTATTACCCAGTCTATTATTCACTGAAGCCGGCAGCCAGTAGTGGAGAATGCAGTTTCGTCAACCCTGCAGTATGTTAACAGTAGCGATTATAGGCTTTTGGGACCCTTATAGTCCAATGGTATCTGCGGCACAGTCCAGTCTTCAAAAAGTGCGTAACGTGAACTGGTTGCCACTCACGTCAGTCTGAAATGTGCAGTCGATGACAGTTCACGTTCACGTGTCTTACGTTCTATTACAGTAGCCGAATTTCCAAATTATTCTTCTGTCAGGGATGTGGCTCAAATCAAACATCTCTCTGTCCGACTCACAGGTTATATGTTCTTAGGAGTTTATCTCTTAGCTCATAGAAGGGGCAGTTTGTATGCGTGTGCGCGTTCCGACCTACCAAGGTAGTACTAAGTTCATCAAATGCAAATGGTGAAAGCGAACCAGGTCTCTTGTTTCTCAAAATAAATGTATCTGTTCAAACAATTTTAATCTGAGATTATAAAACACCCATTGCCTTTGGATTATGACTCTTCCAAATAGCTTGCCCTCGTTTGTGTCACAGTACGAACATGTAATCATTATGAAACTTCCTGGCAGGTTAAAACTGTTTGCCTGACCGAGACTCGAACTCGGGACCTTTTCCTTTCGCGGGCAGTGGCAGAATTAAAGGTGTGAGGAGGGATGTGAGTCGTACTTGGGTAGCTCAAATGGTATGCCGGCACGAGAACTCAACGTGTGCGGTCGAAAGGTTAGCTACCCCCTGTAATTAAAAAACTGAGTTAATGGATCAGCGCTGAACTTGGACAAGTGTCATAAGACATCCGCCCCGAAAAAAATACAACGGTCAATTATGAACGAAATGAATTGAAAGAAAAATGACAGAGCACTTGCTCGCTAAAGGCAAAGCTCCCGAGTTTGAGTCTCGGTCCGGAACACAGTTTTAATCTGCCAGGAAGTTTCATATCAGCGCACACTCCGCTGCAGAGTGAAAATCGGATTATGCAATCATTATGTTATATACAAAAATGGTATTTCTGTGAAAATATCGCTCTGTATGGAATTTAAGGGGACTGTTACAGTTTGATATGTGTGTTCTACCTCTGGATTCATTCAATCACACGGCACACAACCACATATTTAAGGAATTAATATTCATGCAGAAGCCAGATAAAGAAATTCGCGCCACTCAGACTTCTGCTTTTGATGTAATATTCTTAACTCACTGGGTTAAGACCTCCAGGGGGAGAACTCCACACACAAAACAAAAAAACTTAAGACAAACTAACCATGGAGCCCTAAATGGAATGTTGGGATGTTCCATGACAAGATATAACCAATGAGCGAACGCTGAATGTTTAATACGAGACCTACGTTGCAGATTTATAGCTTCATAGGACAAAACTTGTTGTAGTTGGCAGGAGAGCCAACACCGTGTTACTAGAGGAGGCCGAAAGGCACGCGATTTAGCTCACCCAGGCTGGCGTGAGGTCTGGAACAGGACAAGGAAATTATAATTTAGAAAAAACGGACGTAGCTGGTGGAATACTTAGCTTTAATCCATTAATAACGAACGTCGCTCTTGAGGGTACATGATTCACAGTATCAATAGTAACTGATAATGGCGCCTTGCTAGGTCATAGCAAATGACGTAGTTAAACGCTATGCTAAACTATCTTCTCGGCAAATGAGAGCGTATTTAATCAGTGAACCATCGCTAGCAAAGTCGGCTGTACAACTGGGGCGAGTGCTAGGAAGTCTCTCTAGACCTGCCGTGTGGCGGCGCTCGGTCTGCAATCACTGATAGTGGCGACACGCGGGTCCCTCGTGTACTAACGGACAGCGGACGATTTAAAGGCTACCACCTAGGAAGTGTGGTGTCTGGCGGTGACACCACAAAACTGTCACTAAACATTCTGTCAAAGTAAAGATAACTTTTGGTGTGCCGCTACATATAATAAACTATCTTCCGCAAGTACAAGATTCAAGTGAAATCCAACATCCCAACTATATGAAACCTAAAGGAAGCGAAGCGAAACGTGCATAATGTCAAATTCAGGTGATCTCACTGTTTTTGTATGCAGGATGTCCAACCTTGCAGAGCTGCGGAAAACCTGCTCAGCTAAGGCATGGGGAAGGTGAAATCTATTTCACAAGCATCTGCAGACGATCTGAACAACTTTACCTCAACAGTACTCAGCTCTTGTTTTAAACTACCAATCGCAGGACGGCAACTTCTCGTCAAACGCCTGTTTTTTTTCAATTTTTGATTGGTTGATATGGGGGATGGGACAAAACAGCGAGGTCATCGGTCCAATCGGATTAGGGAAGGATGGAGAATGAAGTCCACCGCGCCCTTTCACAGGAATAATCCCGGCATTTGCCTGAACCGACTTAGGGAAATTACGGAAAACCTAAGTCAGGATAACCGAACGTGGGTTTGTACCATCGTTCTATCGAATGCGAGTCCAGTGTGATAACTACTGTACCACCTCACTCCGTTTTAATTTGCAGTTACAGGAACCACTCTTGAGGAAGTAGATAATGACGGCGTGAGCGCAGTTAGGATAAAATACGGAGTCGCTATTACCAGTACAGTTCTCACAGACATTATCAGTCTCTTCTTTGTTAGTTGTAGATATACTACTAAGTGGAGCAAAGCCCTATTCAGTCAATACCCAGGAATGATAATTCAAAAACACAAGGTAACTACCAGGTGATCAACATGTTACCGCAGTATGTAAAATCTTGAATGTGCAGTTCTCATGATCTTATGACGGATTATCTTAAAACATGCTACATCCATGATAATTATCAATCAGATTATAAAAAATCCATTGTAGAGCAACTGCATTAATCAAAGTAGATGACCACATCAAGAACGTCAGTTTAACTTTGCTTTATTTCAGCAAGGCACTTGATACTGTTGATTTAAAGACATTAGTTATTAAAATGAAAGAGCTGCATTTCTCCAACAGTGGAGTGCGGTGGTTCCACTAGTATCGACGAATCCGATGAGCACCAAAGAAGTCACCACGGAAATGTGTGCTCTCTGGAGACCCTTAGGATATAATTCTTGCCCATTGCCTCTCTCGCTGTATATCAATGATATATCATTTAAGAACTTTTAACATTGCAGCGCGGCAGCAAACGTGAATAATTTTATGATTATAAGGAATCCGCCTCGACTTCAAATAGAAACCGGATGTTGACCTAGGTTTCGGTCCGGATAAGCAGGCACTAAAATTACAAACTGCCTAAAGAGGCATGGTCCAACATTAAAACGTAAAGCCCAAAAGTGCAAAAGACTCGCATAAAATGTAAAATAAACGGTACGTGCGTACCATGTCAATGGCTGTACTTAGCTCTCCAATGTCAGAAGCGTGCTTCCTCACCCCAGCCAACGTTCGGTGGGCTGCTGGCTCTTAGGTCATGTTTACACCTTTTACTTTCCTTCAGAGTAGTCACCAACGTCCTGTAGAACCCGTTGCCAGGGATGTGGAAGGCGTAGTATACCGTTAGCAGAGTCTGTTCTGTTGATGGTGCGAACGGAGCGGTCTACTGCCGGTCGAATCTCCGGAACAGTTCTAAAGCGAATGCCACGAAGTGGTTCCTTCATCTTCGGAATCAAATCAAAGTCACAAAAACTTAAGTCCAGGGAGTATGGTGAAACTTTCCAGCCACAGCTTTCTCTTTATGCGCCCGCTTATTTTCGTGCAAAATGATGGGTGGGTTTCGCAGAAAGTCTCGCCGCTTCTTTCGCAAAGCTGGTCACAGGTGATGCTCCTAAAACGAACAGTCATACTGTGCATTTGATTTCGTATCTGAAGGAACCACTTCGTGGCATTCACTTCACAATTGTTCCAGAGATTCGACAGGCAGTACGCCGCCCCTGTCGCACCATCAACAGAACAGTAACTGTTAATGGTATACTACGCCTTCCTCATCGCTGGCAACGGGTTCTACACAACGCTGGTGACTACTTTGAAGGTAAGAAACAGGTTCAAACATGTAACTCTTTTGTATCGGTTGTGAATAAATAGTTGCCACTATTTAAGTTACAAGCCTCGTATATTACGAACAGACGTTCACAGAAAAATTAAATAATTAGCTCGTTTCCTTGTTCACAATCTCCTCTAACTAATTCGTATCCGCCTTTGACTAATGTAACTGTTTGAGGTACACTACTCGACACTGTCACTTAATAATTTATCAATTCTCATTACAAAAAAGCGGCTTCCATAAATCGCCTCAACCTTGGCTAATATGAAAATATGCAATTTCGAATGTCAAACTGCTCACAATATAGTCTGCCATGTTCAGCGTTTCCTATAAAAAATATCAACAATTCATTCATTGATTATCTTTTTATAATAGGTCTCCACATCCGTTGAAGGTATCTCGTTTTTTTTTTTTTTTTTTTTTTGTTTGGTTCGAACGAAGTAGTACTAATACTTGCTTCTCGCGTAGGTATCTTGCACCATAACGTGATCCAATGAGATTAAGACAGTACAATTATCCACATCCCTCTATTTAAAAGGCAATGACTTGACAGTGTCATCGTCGCCCACTCCAACCCGCTAAGGATAGAACTTGAAATTTCGCGAAGGTGTGCATCTTATTCTGTAGGCGTCGTTTACTAGGGAATTTTTCGAAATTTCAACCATAAGGGGGAGAAATAGGGGACGAATGTTTTTTTTTTATGTCGCTGTTAAGGCAATTTTGAAGTTTCTCGGTCAGATATAAAGAAATTTGTGTTTCAGCATTTTTCGAAATTTAACCCTATGAGGGTGAAATAGTGCGTTAAAGCTTCCTCTGAAAATACGTCATAATTAAAGAACTACTAAGCTAAATCTGTGAACATTGGTATTTGACTTCTCGGATACAAATAAAAATGTACGTGTTTCAGTGTCCATGGAAACTGATGAGAGTTTTTGTTTTAAATTCGGATTTTCAGTTAGAAATTAAAAAAAGTTTCATTGTTTCTATAAATTTAACCCCTATGTGTATGAAGCGGGGAACGAAAATTTTTATGGAAATATTTCACTAAGCAAGCATTTTTGAAGCAATATAAGTCAAAATTTCTATTTGGTTTTTCTTTAAAAAATAAAACGTGCACGTGTTACTGTTTCTGGAAATTCACCCCCAAACGAGGTGAAATAGGGTGTGAAACGTTTTATGAAAGTATCGCGTGCGCAAGCATTGTTAAAAATGTCTTCAAAAACTGATGTTTGGCTGCTACGTTAGAGATGAAAAAACACCTATTTCACTGTTTTAGGGAATTCAACAACTGAGGGTGTGAAACAGGATCAGACTGATTCACTGACTCACCATCGTCCAGCCACAACGGCTAATGATGGAAACTTGATGTTTGGAGAGGATGTGGATCTTATACTGTAAGCATCGTTTAAGAAAGGATTGTCTGAAATTGTGAAACAGAGGCTTTTCCAAAGTAAGTCGCTATTAGAGGAATTTAGAACCTAGAACAACGAAAACTGCCATTCTGTTTCCTAGTCAGAAAACAAAAATTGTGTGTTTCAGCATTTTTGAAAATTCGCCATTAATGGGGCGAAACAGAGGGTGGAAGTTTTTTTGAAACTACGTAATTACTAAGGAACTACTAAAGTATTTTTAAGATTACACTTAAGAAAACTGGCATTGATTTTTCGGTTAGAAATAAAAACAAAAACAAGAATCGTCTTTTGGTCAGAAGTGCAGGGTGACAGTTTCTGAACTTCTGAAAAAAAAGTGAATTAATTAAAAATTACGGCGTGCACAGTTTATTCAACATGTGACCGTCTCTTCGATATTCGGATTTAGGTTAAGAGGTGAAACTTCCTGGCAGATTAATACTGCGTGCCGGACCGAGACTCGAACTCGGGACCTTTGATTTTGCTAGCAAGTGCTCTACCTTTTTTTTTAATTTTTTTAAATCTCATTTTCTTCCCTTTCGTTCGTTCTATCTGCTCTGGGCGGAATTCGTAAGACCCCCCTTTAAGTTCGTCGTTGATCGGTTAACTCAGTTTTTTATATTACAAAGAGCAGCTAACCCTCTGACCGACCACGCTGAGCTACCGTGCCGGCGCAATTGAGCTACCCAAGCACGTCTTACGACCCGCCCTCACAGCTTTACTTCTGCCAGTACCTCGTCTCCTACCTTCCAAATTTTAAGGAATCTCTCCTGCGAACCCTGCAGAACTAGCACTCCTGAGAGCAAGAATATTGCGGAGACATGGCTTAGCCAAAGCCTAGGGGATGTTTCCAGGATGAGATTTTCACTCTGCAGCGTAGTGTGCGCTAAAATGAAACTTCCTGGCAGATTAAAACTGTGTGCAGGACCGAGACTCGACCTCGGGACCTTTGCCTTTCGCGGTCAAGTGGAAGGTTGGAGACGAGGTACTGGTAGAAGAAAAGCTGTGAGGACTGGGCGTGTGTCGTGCTTGGGGAGCTCAGTTGGTAAAGCATTCATTCTGGAAACATCCTCCAGGATGTGGCTAGTTAATGTCTCCGCAATATCCTTTCTTTCAAGAGTGCTAGTTCTGCAGGGTTCGCAGTAGAGCTTCTGTAAAATTTGGAAGGTAGGAGACGAGGTACTGGCAGAAGAAAAGCTGTGAGGACGGGGCGTGAGTCGTGCTTGGGTAGCTTGCCCGCGATAGACAAATGTCCCGAGTTCGAGTCTCGGTACAACACACAGTTTTAATGTGCCAGGAAGTTTCATTTCACCGCACACTACGCTGCAGAGTGAAAATCTCATTCTAGGTTAAGACGTGTTCTATATGCCTGCCATCGTCGACGATAATTTGGCGCAGACGAATAGCGAAATTCTGCATTACTGTCGATGACCTCCTGAGTGTCTGTGTTCAGCTCAGCAGTGGTTTTGGGATTGTTGCTGTACACATCTTTAATACAGCCGCACAAATCCGGAGAAGACTGCTGCCAATCGAGGCCCACACCAGAGCGAGAATGGGGCCGAGCTCCGTATGAACCACATCTCGTCGAATTCAGGGTCACTTGGTATAATGGGGATGAAATCATCTTCCAAACCGTCTACGTACCGCTCGGTAGTCATCGTTCTATCAAGGCATTTCACACAGAGTATTCTCTGAGCGGACCCTCTGAGGGTGAAGAGACTTCTCGATCGCGAAATGCGGATTCTCAGTCTCTCTTCCCCCCTGCCCCCCCCCCCCCCCATCCATGTACCAATTCTGCTTATTGGGGAACCTACCGAAATAACAGTGGGCCTCGTTGCTAAACCAAACCAATGTGTGCATACTAATTCCCATCGTGTTCCGCGGCTAACCATGCAATTTGATCGTCCTAAAGCAAACCGTTCGGAAGTTATCACGATTTTGTTTCTTGTAGATTAATAATTCCCATCGTGTACATCCCGACGAAAACCATTCTCATGTGACCTTAAGTAGCGTGAAAACTGTAGAATGTGTTGCAGTTTGTAAACAACATAAAAATTCCACTAAATAAAAACAACAACAACAAAAAAGCTATGCAGACCATACAGTCTACGCAAGAGAAGCAGGGGGCTCTAAGCTAATTGCACCATAAATGTTAAGGCTGGAAAGAAAGTCCACCGCAAATACTCATATATCCAAAAAGAGTACCTGTATCTACGTGGTATTTTAGCAAAGTGGACCATATGACAAAGTTTTCGACGTATAGAAATATCTGTTGATTTCAGAATTTGAGTAATGATTTATAAATTTTCTCTATGAAACTATAAAGATATCTCTATAGCGTTTGAAGAAACCTGCGAAGAGAACTTTAGCGACATAATATGAGCTGTAATTTATAAGCCAGTATTAAGATAATATTGTAGGAGAGCACGGACCCGGAGTCTGGAGAAGTGATCCAAAGGTGTTAAATCCGCTAAGCGCACGAGCCATTTGGAGCTGTCCTAACGACTAGTCCAACGATCGAAAAATAATCTGTTTCCGTGGTCTGTAATTTTTTGTGGAATGGGCTGGACGTCCGTTATGTAGTAGCGCAATATGTCCAATGGATTTTTTTCGAATAGATTATCTGATCAGAAACATGCGGGCGGGTTTGCACTACTTGATTTCAGGAGAGGGTGACCTGCTAGTCTAAATGCTAATATGTAGTATTGCATTGTCAGAAGAGAAGCATTACCTGAGGAATGGGTCTGCCTTTTTCTTCCATGGAGAACCAAAACCTGGATGAAACTTCCTGGCAGATTAAAACTGTTCGCTGGGTCGAGACTCGAAAACAGGGCCCGTCCGGCATTCACCTTTAATCTTGGAAGTTTCATTTCAGTGCACACTACGCTGCAGAGTGAAAATTACGTTCTGAAAATGTGGATGATCGGACGCGAATTTGAACCTTAGTGCGCCCCAATGCGAATCCAATAAGCTAGCCACTGCAGAATCTCGCTCGGAGATATAGTAAAAAGGAATGAGCTGCTAATTTCGAGCAGCTCCTCATTAGGCGAGACATTACTGTCGCCAGCGACGCTCGAGGCAATGAGCGGCGCAGCCGAATTGTGAATGTACGGAAATGTGCGATTAGAAGAATCAGGCTATACGCTGTGTCAATGCGACAGAATGGTATGGGTTTGGCGAATTCCTGGAGAACGTTACCAGCGTATACTGCCAACATTAAAGTGTGGAGAAAGTGGTGTTGCGGTGTGTGGGTGTGTTTCATGGTCAGTAAATAATCAATCGTCTTATTCTGATTGAGGAAACGCTAAATACTGTAGGAGGTGAACACATTTTATACACTCTGTACTGTTACAATAAAGGAACAGCTCAGAAATGAAGACTGTAAGCATCCTGTCATAACGTAGCATCTTTGAGGCAAAGATATGTGAACAATAACATTCCTAAAATGGATTGGCCTTGCCCAGAGCTCAGACTTGAACCGAATGGGACACCTTTGAGATGGTTTGGAACGCCGACTGCTGCTCCAGACGCCAACGTCTAACATCACTACCTGGTTTCATCTCATTGAGAAAAAATCAGATGCCAGTTGCCTACAGACATTCAGACACAGTAGACTTCGTCTTACAGACGAAGCGTGGACACATCCCGTATTAATGATCCGCAATAGTTGTCTGGGTGCTTTTGGCCAGATATCGCAACTATTGCAAAGTTTTGACTGAGCGTTTGTGCACACTGGGAAAATTTATTTTCCCTAGTCAGCCGGAACCAAAATCTTACGAAGAATTCCTGCACCAGTGTTCTGGTTTCGTAGGCATCTAACCTATTCTGAAAAGCATTACTATGAAGCTTGATATGAAAAGGATGAATTGCGCTGAAATGTATTCTGCTGGCCACTCTAATTTCAACGGTCTGATAGCAATGAACGAAAAAAGCACTGATTTCAGGAATACAATATGTTATCAAAAATTATTAAATATATAGGTGATTTGGGGTAGATAGCGTGAGAAAATGAGTATAAAGATCTTGCATCTCTGGAAGCACCAGTGTCTCTAAACATGTTTGGAATCAAGTTGAATAAACTTGGAGGACAGATTTGTGTACACCATTTGAAACTGCTACGCTAGAATTCAACAAACGTAGCTGCTTGCGAATGGCTTTGTGTGAGTCTCTAGGAAACTCATGACTAGACATTTTCAATGAATGAGAGATCTGAGAACGTGCTGGCCACTGATTTAGTCAAACACTATGAATCGAGGGAGCTCAGAACAGCACAGTCAACTGACAGTTGTGCAATTTGTTATTCAAAGGCAACGCAACACCGACCTCGATGTAAGTGTAACTCCAATAGCCCTAACAGGTCAGAAATGTAACAGGTACAATGCTAATTTTATAAAACAATTTCAGTGAACTGTAGACATGAAGAACTGAATACAGAAACGGGAACGGTCAAGACGTGATGACAGACACTACGTACCAGCTTGAATGTACTTGTGGTGTCAGTAAAAGAAGTGTGCTGCGTTCACCGCGATGGTGGTATGCAACTAACGTCAGATTAATGACAGGCTTCAATATGTAATTAATTAGCATTTCAGCGCATTATTTCACCATATCACTACATAGTAGCTTGGAGAAATGCCATTTCCTTTTTTGTGTATAAGGAAAGTTTACACAGCGTGTTTTTCATACAAAAATCTGGTTTGAATGATGTTTGTCTGCAGATAGTAATATTCCCCGTGGAAGAGTGAGAAACGTATCCTACCATGAATGGGATCTGATAGTGAGAGAATCGTGGAATACGAGGGAAAACCGGTTTATCTATCCGCTATAATACTGCCTGCGTTAGTCAGCATCCGGTGATTGATACGTGAATACGAATTACACGGTTTTAGGAAGACCATTCTCAACTTCATTAACGAACACAACGGCCAATAGCGACAGGTGGCCGCGAAAGACATTAGTCACTTGGCCGTGAACGATCACATATTCGCGTCACGTACTGTATTTTGAGTGAGGAAGTGGGTTGTTTGCAGAGAAAGTAGCATTCACAAAGACTGAGCGACGTCGTTTGCAGCACCACGGAGTTGCACAAGATGATCATTGGGCTTAACGGCAGCAGTGGAAGCCGGAATGGTCCAAAGAACCTGTGAGAGCTGGCTTCCCGGGACGGGACAGGATGAGGTTACGATTATGGCTGGGGCCGTAGTCTGTTACTCTCAGTTGGAGAAGAAATACATAAACTTTATTTGAAGAAATTAAAATTTTAAAACAATCTCTTAAAAAACACAACTGACTGTATGATGGCTGAAGGCCTTAATACAGAAAAAAATTCCACAATTTTATGGCCTCAAACAACAAATTGCTGAAGGCCTGAATTCCAAATAGCACAAATGTCGACAAATGCCTTGCTTTTAAAACTCGTTTGCTTAAAAAAAAAACTTATTCTAAGACAGTTGAAGGCGTTGTTATGAAAGAAGTGAAATTATTGCTCGACTGAAAGCCACACACAACTTCAAATCACAAATGGCTCTATTAGAAGTCAGAATTCCAAATACCTAGCACTTTTAAAATAAATCCCTTGCTTTAAAAACAGGTATGCTTAAAAATTGCTGTAACATGGAAAAGACCTTATCACCAAAGATGTGAAATTATGGCTCGGCTGAAGGCCACACCAACAATAATTAGAAAATTACAAATATCCTTAATACAAACATCACAATCTAAGGAATCAGGACAAGCGGTCGTCAGCACGTGTTCCAAGGGTCAGCCCGGCAAAGTAACTCAAACATAATGTAAGGTGAGACAAGCAGCCAAGAGTTGTACTCAGGTAACAGGATGGCAAGTCAAACTGGGGCAGCTTAAGCGCCGACCGTTCGACTAACCAATCAGCCTAACGTACGATCACCGGTACAACGATGGAATAGTTGTAGGTAAGGGAGAAGAGACAGACAACACCACGTCTTCGGTAAACACCCAAGGCCGAAGGAAACACTAGTACCAAGGTAGACCACCACAAAATAAAATATGAAAAGTATAATACAAGAGGCTGTCGAACCGCATGCCATGTCGGACAGCATCAACACTACGAGGGAAGGTACGCTACCCGAAAAGTACGCTGACCTCCAGGGCAGGTAACTGGGACCTTAGCCGCCACAAGGCAGAAAATATCTCTGGTTACACTTCACTAACAACAATAATATTAAATTCAATGATGAATAACCAATACAGAAACACGGCTGCAATATTTCACAGCCTCGAAACACTTCACTCGTTGCTGCTAGGCTCAGCAGCCCTGGGAGCAACAACCCGGCGACCAAAGGCTTAGATCTCAAAATAGTCGAGGTTGCATTAGCAGTAAACTCTTCACTGAACTGAAACGTCCAGGGTTCGGTGCGCAACGAAGTCAACGCTCTCGCACTACCCCTCCTCGATTCGGAAATGGCAGCGCCCGAGCACTGCACACTGCTGCTCGCTGCTGCGCCGTCAGCCGACCTGATGTCCGTTCGCAACCCTCTCTCCACACAACGCGAACCGGAAATACTAGTGGTCGCACCAAAGATAGTACCACAGTACTCGTATCGATAAGCGCTGCTGCTGCCACTCATTGATAGGCAATCCATAACAACAATGACAAGATGCCAATCAATAAACGGCACTCAACCTGTTTATGAACATACCGTTACAAAATGAATGTATTCACGTCCGGAGACAGAAGCAACCGAACGTTCCTAGACTGCATTCGTTAGCATTATGCGAACCCTGCTAATGTAGTGGTAAGGGGTACTACTACTGGATACACAACACCATCAACTCTGTTTCTTATTGCTCAGGCTTATAAATGAATCGGGAGTGTTTTCCTGATCGTCTCAGTCCATACGATTTTCATCAGACCGCAACAACAATGGCTAGAAGCTGGCACGTTCGTAGCTAGAAGCATTGACTGGGGTGTTCCACGGACGCGGAAAACGGCTTGTGGACCGTGTGAATGTACGCATGCGTTAAAGGTTCATCGTGAGCAACGAATTGCAAGGTTGGCAGGTGAAACAGTTCCAGCATACCAGACAGATCATACTTCATTTGTCTCCCCTGTGTGCCTACCGTGAAGCCATAGACCTGAATGTGGTACAGTGCCCAAATTTATTTTCATACAATCGGTACTTTTCCAGACATGCCATGACAGTTCCTTATGAAAACCTAAAAGTATTAGGTGCCATTCGAAAGCTGTGCTGTCGAGAATCGGTATGCCATGAACATTCAGGCAATCATCCCAACAACGCAGACACACATGGTCCAAGGACCCGTTTGGTAAAGCACCAAGATGTCCTGTGTGATTAAGTCCCTAGACGCCTGTTGCACATCCTCGTCCGACGGGGACCATCTACCTTTCAGGACCTCATTTAATGGATCGAAGACATCATAAGACCCATAGGAAGGGATCAGGACTGTAGGGTGGGTACTTGAGTTTCTCCCATTTGACTTGGCATGATTTCTGCGTTACACCATTGCGACAGGAGGAGCAACGCTATCACGAGCACCAGCTTCTCTTCCTGCACCAATCCTCAATGGTGATTTTTGATTGTCAATGCTACTCCATATACGTTCTTTACTCTCCGATGTATGTCTACCGGGCGTTGTCTTTAGTAGCAAGAAAAAAGAATAGCAGGTTATTGCTCCTGTCTGGAAGCATCTGGTAATAACGTCCCCATAGTTCACATTTCCTCGTTTACCGCACGCAAGTCCGAAAGACACGAAAGCCACACTGATGTCATGCCTACACGTCCGTGCTTATATACCGGCATCAGAGTGATCTTATGTTGCCTATAGGCTGTAGCATAATTGCCACTCAAGGAAAGAGTTATATCAATTTAAAGGGGTCTCTTATAGACGCAAACGAATGGTAAACATCTGTACCATGGAAACTATACTAGCAGTCACCCGTTGTGATAAGAAACAACCGATGTCACTATATGATAGTTAAAATGTAACCATTTCCTGAATCAGATAAACGATTGCAGAATGTCTTGTATCTTACCGAACGGCATCTTTGATGTTCAGTCCTCACTACAGTGCAAATTCACTCAATAATTGGAACTGCCACTGGCCTCAATATTGCAAAATAGTCAACGAAAAAACCTATGAGAGCTACCTCTTCCAACGGGTTATTCGCTGTATTTCTGCACTAAATGCTATCTAACTCCTTCGCTGTTGCTTTTGATTTACAATACACCTCCTCGTCACTTTACAGGGGAAGCTGCAATAGTGCTGCTAATGCTGCACTGTAAGCTAAATCTTACTGAAAGTGTCAAGTTTACTTGCAGACTGAAGCGAGAACTGAAAATCTGTACTAAGGCCAGGATTCGAAACGGTGTCGCCTGCTGAAAAATGCAAGTGTGCTATCCACTACGACACAGTGGCACAGTAACTGTGCCAACCAGAGAGGCCTAACGTGGCACACCTTTCTCGTCAATCCATTCACGCCGCAGCCCAGTTTGTTTTGCCTCTAAATACTTACAGCTCTGTAGACGCTATCCAACTGTATTGGTATAGCATCCCAGCATGGAACGAAACTGTCATCCTGCCTGAAACCCAGGCATAAGTACTCTAATCAAATGAACTATAAGAGACTTTTTCAAGACTAAAACGTCTATCCTGTACGTGTGCAGTATGAAACGAACAGCGAAAATTTGTTCCAAGCACAGAACGGGAGCTGCGGTCTATTATTCAGAAGGCATATGCGTTAACCACTTCACAACATTCGCTCGGTAGCGTTTCACAACTGTGTCGACTGCTCCTGGCACTCCTCAGTCGTAATTCTCATTCACGCCTCGTCCCACTAGGTATTCCCCATAAACAAGATCAGCATTGCAGAGGATTGATGGTGACTGGAAATTTGGATTGAGGAGGGAGACATATAAGGATAGTCTGTGCAGTTGTGTAAAGCCACTGTGCCAGGGAGGGATTAGTGGTTTGCGCATCCGTCTAGTGAGCACGACACTTAGGTTCGAATCTTGAACTTGGTATAAAGTTTCATTCGTCGCTTCAGTCTGCATATACAAATCATAGTGCTTGAGAGTTCAAAAGAACTCTGAAGCCATACAGTTCAGTTTGCTTGCTGGAACTGGTTTAAAGAAAGTAACATGGTGGCGAGTCGGATTATTTTACACAACTCGCTGTTTATTGTTGTTGTAAAACATCTCAGAAAATATTGGCAAAACTGTTAAACCCCGTCTTCAAATAAAATAGGAACCTTTTACATATTAAATCTTGTTGTGTTTAATGAGAAATTAAGTTGAAGTCGTAGCAGAGATACAGAGTGACTCTAATTAAACTTTTCCTTCTTGAGCCAGTGTAGACAGAAAACTATACCTAGACCGCCCGGTTGGCCGTGCGGTCTAACGCACGTATTTCCGGGCGGGAAGGAGCGCGTGGTCCCCGGAACGAATCGCCCGGCGGATTTGTGGCTAAGTCCGGTGAACCGGCCAGTCTATGGATGGCTTTTAGGCGGTTTTCCATCTGTCTCGGCGAATGCGGACTGGTTCCTCTTATTCCGCCTCTGTTACACTATGTCGTCGATTAGTGCGCAAACAAGTTCTCCACGTACGCATACACCACCATTACTCTACCACGAAAACATAGGGGCTACACTCGTCTGGTGTGAGATGTTTCCTGGGGGGCCCACTGGGGGCCGAACCGCACAATAACCTTGGGTTCTGTGTGGGGCGGCGGAGGGGTGGACTGCGGCAGTCGGCGTGGGGTTGCGGACCACTGTGTCTGCGGCGGGGACGGAGCCTCTCCGTCGTTTCTAGGTCCACCGGTTAAAACACAATACAATACAATGTGTACCTACCCTTGAAGGTTGGCAGTTGATGGTTGGAGTGCTGACACCAAAGTTTCCACTTAACATCTGAGGTCATCAGTCCCCTAGACTTAGAACTACTTAAACGCAACTAACCTTAGGACATCTCACACATCCATCCCCGGGGCAGGATTCGAACCTGTGACCGTAGCAGCCGCGTGGTTCCGGCTGAAGCGCCTACAACCGCTCGGGCACAGCAGCCGGCCCCAAGGTTTAGAGATAGTCTGCGTTAACCAACTGTGTTGGCCACGGATGCGGTGTATATATATATATGGACCGTGTTATCCTTTCCAGCATCAACTACGCCCTGAAGATGACGCACTGAAGAGCCCAAATCGGAGATATACAACAAATAAGATCATAAGGAAGGTTGCAAGCGTTTCATTTTCTTACAATAGTGAACAGCAGTGGTCTCAAAGAAAGGATTGACATACAAAAACTTAAAGCAATGATGTTCACATGTGCGCTGTTACTTGGATTAGTATCATTACTTGCTGCTAGGCACCTGTATAGCACGGCGATGTATGGTTGAAACAGAAGTATAGCTGCAGACAGTCAACATGGGTCTGGTCAATAGTCGTCACATCGAGAAATTTTTGTAACCTGGAATGTAAATACGGTTCGCAATTAACAAAGGTTACCTTGTCTTGTCCTTACAAAAGATTCCACAATGTTTCATTGTCCTGCTGTCGCTCGTTTGTCACGGGGCCCTTCTTCAGTTGTGATGGTTGAATTATAACTATCCCGTATAATCGCTCAAGTGTCACAGATTCAGCATTCGATTTCATAAGCAAGTAACAGAAACTCAACTCAGAGACGTGCAACTAAACGTATTCATTTGCGTCGCGGCCGTTAACAGTGTAATTCGACAGTTACCCAGAAACTTAATACAATCATTCACAGCGCATTTAGAGCTTTCGTGAGTAAGGCATTATGCTCGAATTTAGAAAAATGCCCGTCCATCGGGCGTTGTCAACACGTAACCCTTCCACAGGTGAGGATTTTCACACCCCTACCCTTATCCGACGCGTGGGAGACCAAAGTGATATACCAATATGCGTATGTCATCCACGTGAGCATCCCCAGTTTACGTTGTGCGCGGAAAGTGTTGGCATTAACCGTAGCTAGGCGATCCGTCTGCTCCGTCACTCCTGCTGTCTAGACGTGCGGTCTACCAGCCGCATCCGGCTGGGACAGACAGCACAAGACGGTCGAAGGTGTGGCGTTGACTGTGACAGGGAGGGGGGGTCACAACCTGTGGAACATGCCCGCCCACAGTATTCAGAGGACGTTCCGATTCCTCCTCTACGTCGTCCGTCCATGAAAGAGAAGCAGCAACAGTGCGTTGTCCAGAGGAAGAATTATGGCGTTGCTGCTCCTCCTCTGCGTCTGCCAGAAACGATTTCTTAATAGAGGGTGCACGCGGCGGAGGGAAAGGTGTCACAGGCAGTGGAGGTCAAACCGCTGAAGTAGGCGAAACGAGACACGCTCAACAGCAGGAGATCGACGCGTCGTCCGACCCAGTTCCCCATGCAGTGCGGCAATCCTGAGGAGACAATCGTCAGATGACCTACGGTTACGTTTCTTGCCCCTTCTCAGTGACTTTCTGAAACTGTTTTTCCGTAATGGAGTGGGATTGGCCGTCATCAGACGCCATCACAGCCGGAATTAAAGGAGAAATTAGTATGACGCCCGAGTCGATGTCCATCGCTACCGTAATATCTCTTCTAGGGCTTTGACGGGCGTCCTTTCCGTCAGAGGTGATTACAGGGGAATATGAAGACTCGCTACCCCATCAGTGTCCCGCAAGGATGGCAGAAAGGAAGGAATGTGGGCTGGAGAATCAGACTCCTTCGCAACAGCGGCGTAGGTGACAGGGAGCACTGACGATATCACGGGTGGTGCGCTGTATTCTACCGGCAACCGGCACCTGAATTAGTCACCTGGGGAGGCAATCCGACCGGACATGGCCCTTCTGACCACAACACACACACGTTTGAAGAGGACTATTGTACAGGATGATCACCAGCCTGCTGCCAGTCATCATATAAGATGACACTTGCTTCATCAGTTATGTATGAACTGACGCAAGCCGTTCGAGATGTGGAAGAGTCTAGATAAACTGTTTTTCCTTACGTGACTGATGACATTCCTATAAGGTCGAAAGGCATATACAATCACGTTTGCGGTATCTCGATAGGAAATTCGAAAACACTTGTAATCAAACCAACAGCTCCAACATGGCCATCAGGATGTTTAAATTTAAGTCCCTGGGTGAAACGTCGCACGACGTCACCGCAAATTTCTCCGGTCCGCAGTTTGATGTCGCCGACGTTGCCCGGGATGGAGAAGTGAGGTGCGAGATGAAGTTCGTGACGTATTAATTGATCCACTACTTGCGCTCAAGGTCATGCATGTTCCACTTGAAAGATGATCTTTACAATAGCACAGCGGTAAGACAAGGCCACTGCAGGCCAGAACGTGAATGAGTATAGTGGTGCAGCACTGCGCGCTATCGTCTATATAATGACACGCCCCCGGAGCGCTGCTCCTGTCACGGTTAGGAGCCAACTGCTCCTAGACCAAGGGTTATTATCATCCCCACCGGCTTGGGAAAGATTAAAGTACATGGAAATTCTACGTTCTTTTTGACTGTTACTTTTGCTACTTTACACACTATTTTATCAAAGTATGCGGACGCCCTACGTAATGTGATATTGACCACTAGATATCTAGCGACTGACCCGTCAGTATAAACGAAGTTGGGGATTATTTTGTGGTGAGTAGAGAGTCATTGGGGATGTGCTAGGTGGCGATCAGTTTGGCTTCAGGAAAAGTAAAGGCACGAGAGAGCCAATTCTGACGTTGCAGTTAATAATGGAAGCCAGATTAAGAAAAATCAAGACACGTTCATAGGATTTGCCTACCAGGAAAAAGCGGTCGGCTATATAAAATGGTTCAATATGTTCGAAATTCTCAAAAAAGTTGGGTTAAGCTATAGGGAGAGACGTGTCATATACAATATATATCACAACCAAGAGAGAATAATAAGAGTTGACGACCAAGAACAATGTGCTCGGATTAAAAAAAGGTGTAAGACAGGGATCTACTCTTTCGCCACTGCTCCTCAATCTGTACTTCGAAGAAGCAGTGATGGAAATGAAGGAAAGGTTCAGGATTGGAATTAAAATTCAAAGTGAAAGGATATTAATGAGACCATTCGTAGATATGGAAAACACTGACAAGGATAAGTGACAGGATGATAGGACATTTGTTAAGACATGAGGGAATGACTTCCATGGTACTAGAGGAAGCTGTAGAGGGTGAAAACTGTAGAGGAAGACAGAAATTGGAATACATACAGCAAATAATTGAAGACGTAGGTTGCAAGTGCTACTCTGAGATCAAGAGGTTATCACAGGAGACGAATTTGTGGCGTGCTGCTGACAAAGAAAAAGTCATTAATAGCTGAGTGGATTGTTTAGGGGAAAAGGGTGGTTTCCAATGTTGACCTGAGTAATCCGTTGTGGACACTTAAATGCTTCTAAGCTGCTTAAGTCGACTGTTGGTAATCTGAGTGTATGGCGGAAACGAGAAGGAAAAACCGTTGCTACAGCAAGATCACACATCTCTCATGTACTGAAGCACATGGATCGTCGAGCACTGCCGAGGGCACCAATAAGAAATCGCTGAAAACCGGCGGAACGAATCACAACTGAATTCCGAACTACTGTCAGTAGTCCAGGTAGCACAAGGACTGTGCGTGGGGCGCTAAAAAGAACGAGGTACAGCAGTGGTGGCGCTCATAGTAACTTAAATATTTCTTTAGTCAGGCCTTTAGTAGGTGCTAAGAGACGCTTCAAGTGGTGGAAAAAGCGACACCACTGGACAGAGGGTTAATGAAAACAAAGATCTGGAGTGATGGTATTTTGATACCCTTGTGTCAGAACGATGGAAGGCTTGGGTTTGGCAAAGGCCTGGAGAATGTACAACATTATTTCAGAGACAACGACTGTATTAGCATACAACAGTCTCTGTTGTAAAGCAGCATCTGTAAGTCAAAATATGGTCAATAATATTCCTGCACGGGGTGTTAATGGTCATTAACATTCGTGCCAGGGGTGTTCATGATCAATAACATTCCTGCCCAGAGTGCCGAACGGAACACCTTTGGGATGAGTTACACCGTCGACTTCGCTCTAGATACCAGAGTCTCACATTACTGCTGATTTCGGCACTTCAGGAAGAATAAGGTGGCACTTCACCACAGACATTCAGATACCTCAATTAATGTCCACTAATAGGTCTCCGGATACCTTTGACGACATAGTGTTGTTGGTACATTATTTGTACAATAATAACCAGAGACCCCTGGAAATGATGTTCTCAACAGCTGCGATAGTGTGAAACACAAAATCGCACGGATTCGTTACCTAATAACGAAACGGTTCGCTCCCAGTACATATTGTCGTGTTCAGATCATTATCCGTTCAGTCCTCACACACCTGAGCAGTTTTTAAGATGAACATAAAAAAATCTTACATCTGAAAACCGTGACTGCATCTGCAGCCAAGCAAGTGCTTCTGAGGCATCCCTCGAATTGGGGTCGAGCACCTCTGGACCTGCAGAATGGAGAGCAGAATGAAGAGACGCAGATATCTCTGCCGAATTTCTGAAGCTACTCTTGCGCTAATTTCTGTGAGCAGGTGAACAGAATCACCGAGGCTGAAATACAGCCGCTGACTAAGAACATTAATCGACCTGGGATTGGAAACCAATTGAGCGGTGGCGCCACGTGGGTCGACACGAATATGCTATCGATCGGGTATCAGCGGGAGATTGGTCTGGCGCTGGGTGGGGGTTGGGAGGGGAGGAGGTGTGGGGGCAGCGCTGGAAGCGGATTCCAGGCGGCAGGAGCGGCGGCCGTGTGTGCTGAGCCGTTCCTCACTCCATATCTGCCCCCATAACTCACGGCCGCGCGCCGCCGGCCGCTCTCGTTTTTGCACGAGGAGGCGTCCCATCCCGTCCCGCACGTTCCCACATCGGGCACGCGCTTCCATTTCGCTGAGAAATCCATTAGAGCTAACAAATACCCTTAAAATACTCTCCTGTCTATGTTTTTGCCTATGATATGCTATTGCTTTAATCTTTCATAAGCTTAGCCAGCCTCCTCTTTTGCTTCCAGTTATCTCTTCATTCTCTGGCCCGGACGAATTTTGCTGATGACAGCACGTGGCAATTTTGGTATTTTCATCTACATCCATGTACACTCGAACACAAATAAGCGTCGGTCCACGAAGGAATTATCCGAGTTGGAGGGAACTTGGTAGATGTACATGTACAGGGAAACAGATGATTAAAATTTCAGAAAATTCAATGATACATTCAAAGAACGGTCTTCATAGACTGAGTAAATAAATAACTTGCTGGTACACCTCATACTGTCAACAGTTATTCAGTTTGGCACTTAATGATAGAGTTGTTGGGTGTGCTGCTGAGGGATATCCTTTCAAATTATGGGGAATTGACGCGTTGTATCGTCAAAATCCAGTGCTGATCGGAGGGTCTGGTCCACAATTATTCAAACGGTCTCAGTTGGGGAGAGGAGCGCTGGCAATGCTGGCCAAGGCAGGCTGTGGCTAACAGCAGGAACTCTTGTCGTCTGCAAGCGGGCTTTATCTTGCCCAGGGTGGCTTGCCAAGAAGGGAACAAATAAAGGCACAGATTGTCATTGATGTACTGATACCGTGCCACAGATGTCAAACAAAGGGGACATATTTTGAAAGGAAATGGCACCGCAAACTATCAATTTTGGTTGTCGGGTAACAGTTAGGTGGCTATCACATTGCTGACTCTGACACATCTCCGGCCTGGCATCCCAATGACTAGAGTAGAATTGCCTTAGAGTACCTCTTCGAACTGAGCCTCAGAGAGAAGCGAGACGTGAAAGGAGATGCCCTAGACAGCAGTGGGATACCAACGTGATTCTCGCCGGCAGTACGGCACGACAACGAGTTGTGATGTTCAAGGGTGTCTCCCCATTTCATTTCTTTGGTTCTCGTACGCGACTTACAGCACAGCGGTACGTCGACGATATTCTGTACTGCGTGTTGTTGTCCTTCGTGGTATGCTATGCTGGGTTTGCATTCCAGCAAAGGTATTCTCACTTGCACTGCTTTTCTCCGTGCTGGCCATAACCTACCATGGCCAGCAAGGTTGCTGAGTCTTTCCCATCTGGGAAAGTATTGAACATTATGGGTAGGGCCTCCCAACCAGCCCAGAATTTTTACTATGTAACTCGCCAATTGGACAGAATTTTGCTGGATATCCCGCAGGAGGACATCAGACAACTCTGTCAATCAATGCCAAACCTAACAACTGATTGAAACATTGCCATAGGATGACAAACACGTTATTGATTTGATCAGTTTGTGAAGCTTTTTCCCTTGAATAAACCAAGGAATTCCTCTAAAATTCTAAATATTTGTTTGTCTATATGTGTGTGGTACATCTACCGATTTTTCTTCAATTTGGATAATTCCTTCGTGGTGTGTGGAGCAGGGTGTGTTCTCTGGACAATACTGCGCAGAAGGTGGTAAGTAGTACGTCGCGCTAATATAACTTTTCGTTCCTATCCCGTTCACGTGCTGAGCGATAAGAAAATTGAGTCCACTGGTGTCCTGTTTTCTCTTATTCTCATGATCCCTTACGAGAAATCCCGTGGTGGTTTCATAAATGTTGCCCACCTTCAAATACAGATTACCTAAATTTATCCAAGTGTGTATCGTGTGAATTACGTTGCCTTTTTTCCAAGAATTCCGAATTAGGTTCATCAATCATCTGTGGCACTTCTGTTTTTGTTACAACAACCTGTTAATATTCTGGCAGTGCTGTATCTGAATTCGATATCTGTTCTCTTGGTGAGAAGTGTCGGCTCGCTCTGTTTTTACTTCTTTACCTACGGATGAGATCCGTGCCTTTCTCGTCACTGGGTGGCGCCTCGGTCACCTGTTAGTTAACTCATTGGTTGTAGTTTCTTAGTGTCGTTGATTATATGGGCAGGCAGTCGGTCGCTGTCAAGCAGAGAGAGACAAGAGGCACACCTTATGTACGATGAGCTGTTCAAAGAGCTTACGGGTGCACGATTGCCTAAGCGGCCGGTGATCGGTTAAGTTGGTCGGCAATACTTGGGCCTAATGTCGACTCAGCCTGCTTACCCCGCATTAAGGAGGCATAGTTGCTGATGTGGGTGCTGGAGAGCTGCTCATTTTCTGGTGCCTCCTGTTCTGCCCTTTGAGTGATAACTTACTCATGTTGAACTTGCTCTCGCTGCTCTGGATTGCCTCTGGTTCTCCATTACTCTGTCTCAGGTATTAAATTTATCTCTTGTGCCTGTGTTCGAAATTGCCTAAGTGCCATATTGGATGTATTTTAAAATTTCTTTTAAATGCAACTTGTTCAATGTCTCCTTATCCTATCACTCCGGACTAAAATTAATTATGTCATACGTTATAGGCCCCCACGTGTATTAATGACCGCTGAGGTCGAAACTGAGTCTTATAGTTACTGGAAGTTTTTGCTTTCCGGGCTGATGTAACGACTCTAAAATTGCCTACGGCTAAGTAAACGCTAGCATCCCAGTGAATTGTGGCTCATTTGTGTAAGTAAGTATCATAACTCTGGCCAGATTTTGCCCCTTTGAAAATAATTAATATTTATGTTGCTGAATATAATCTCTATTGTAGTTGTCTGAGTGTTAGCCCTCAGATTAGCCTGTTACCTTTTATCACTTAAATTACTGGAGTACCTTGTGATTTCTTGATTATTACATTAACTTGTTGTAATGTTTTACTATAAGATAACCGGCAAATCCTCTTAGTATTCTTATTGTAATATTATTGTTGTAATACGTAAGATCTGATTCGGTCTTGGGGCCACGTTCACTTCGAGTTTCTGATTAGTAAACAGAACGTCGTCGATAACGTGTTTTAATCTCACAGCTGGTTAAATTTTGATTAGTAATCAGCATGGGCGGCCGAAGACTTTAAGCATAAGAAGTCACCTACATTCTGCGAACAGCCTAATGATATAGGGCGGAAGAGCGGACAGAGGTAACGTTTATCCATCCACATCTACATCAACATTTATACTCCGCCAGCCACCCAACGGTGTGTGGCGGAGGGCACTTTACGTTACCTCTCTTTCCTGTTCCAGTCTCGTATGGTTCGCGGGAAGAACGACTGTCTGAAAGCCTCCGTGTGCGCTCTAATCTCTCTAATTTTACATTCGTGATCTCCTCGGGAGGTATAATTAGGGGGAAGCAATATATTCGATACCTCATCCAGAAACGCACCCTCTCGAAACCTGGCGAGCAAGCTACACCACGATGCAGAGCGCCTCTCTTGCTGAGTTTTCCACTTGAGTTTGTTAAACATCTCCGTAACGCTATCACGGTTGCCAAATAACCCTGTGACGAAACGCTTCCCTCTTCTTTGGATCTTCTCTATCTCCTCCGTCAACCCCATCTGGTATAGGTCCCACACTGATGAGCAATACTCAAGTATAGGTCGAACGAGTGTTTTGTAAGCCACCTCCTTTGTTGATGGACTACATTTTCTAAGTACTCTCCCAATGAATCTCAACGTGGTACCCGCCTTACCAACAATTAATTTTATATGATCATTCCACTTCAAATCGTTCCGCACGCATACTCCCAGATATTTCACAGAAGTAACTGCTACCAGTGTTTGTTCGGCTATCATATAATCATACAATAAACGATTCTTCTTTCTATGTATTCGCAATACATTACATTTGTCTATGTTAAGGGTCAGTTGCCACTCCCTGCACCAAGTGCCTATCCGCTGCAGATCTTCCTGCATTTCGCTACAATTTTTAAATGCTGCAACTTCTCTGTATACTACAGCATCATCTGCGAAAAGCCGCATGGAACTTCCGACACTATCTACTAGGTATCCACAGTAAATGTGGCCTGTAATTGAAAGAGTGTTATAATGATCTCTCCAGTGGAAAAAGTTTTCGGAGTAGTCGCCCTATGGGATCTCCGAGAGGGGACTGCCAAGGAGGAGGTGACCATGAGAAAAAGACAGGAAAATCAACGAAAGGATAACGCTCTACCAGTCGAGGCTTGGAATGTCAGAAGCTTGAACGTGGTACGGGAACTACAAAATGTGAAAAGTGGTATGCACTGTCTCAATTCAGATATAGTAGGGGCCAGTGAAGTGGAAAGGAAAGAAGACAAAGATTTCTGGTCAGAATAGGATAGGGTAATATCAACAGCAGCAGAAAATGGCGTAACAGGAGTAGAATTCGTTATGAATAGGAAGGTAGGGTAGAGAATGTGTTACAGTGAATAGTTCAGTGACAGGGTTGTTCTTATCGCAATCGACAGCAAACCAACACCTACATCGATAGTTCAGGTATACATGCCGTCGTCGCAGGTTGAAGATGAAGAGATAGACGAAGTGTATGAGGATATTGAAAGGGTAATAAAGTATGTAAACGAGGATGAAAATCTAATAGTCATGGCTGACTGGAAAGCCGTTGTAGGGAAAGGATTAGAAGGAAAGGTGACAGGAGAATGTTAGCTTGGGACAAGGAATGAGAGAGGAGAAAGACTAATTGTGTTCTGTAACAAATTTTAGCTAGTAATAGCGAATACTCTGTTCAGCAATCACAAGAGGATTAGGTACACTTGGAAAAGATCGGGTGATGCGGGAAGATTTTAGTTAGATTAAATCATCACAGGCAGAGATTCGGAAATCAGGTACTGGATTATAAGGCGTACCCAGGAGCAGATATAGACTCAAATCAGAACATAGTAGGGATGAAGGGTAGACTGAAGTTTAACACATTAGTCAGCAAGGAATAAATACGCAAAGAAGCGTGATACCGAAGTACTAAGGACTGACGAGGTACGGCTGAAGATCTGTAAGGCTATAGATGCTGCAATAAGGAATAGCTCAGTAGCAGTACAGTTGAAGAGGGACGGACGTCTCTAAAAAGGGCCATCACAGAAGTTGGGAAGGAAAACACAAGTACAAAGAAGATAACTGTGAAGTGACCATGGGTAACAGAAGAAATACTTCAGTTGGTCGATGAAAGGCGGAAGTACAAAAATGTTTAGGGAAATTCAGGAATACAGAAATACACGTTTCTGAAGAATGAAATAAATAGGAAGGGCAGGGAAGATAAGACGAAATGTCTGCATGAAAGAATGTGAGGAAATCGAAAAAGAAATGGTTGTCGGAAGGAGAGCCTCAGCACACAGGAAAGCAAAACAACCTTCAGTGACATTAAAAGCAAGGGTGAAACATTAAGAGTGCAACAGGAATTCTACTGCTAAATGCAATGGAAAGAGCGGATTGGTGGAAAGAATACATTGAAAGCCTCTACAGGGCGAAAGATTTGTCTGAAGTGATAGAAAAAGAAACAAGATGGATTTAGAAAAAACATAGGACCCGGTATTAGAATTAGATTTTAAAACAGCTTAGGAGGACTTAAGTCAAATAAGGCTTAAGGTATAGATAACGTTCCATCAAAGTTGTTTTGAGAATCATTGGGGTAAGTAGCAACAAAGCAACTATCTACATTGGTGTGTATAATGTATTAGTCTGGAGATTTAACATCTGGCTTTTGGAAAAATATCACCCACACAATTCCGAAGACTCTAAGAGTTGACAAGGGCAAGAATTACTGCACAATCAGCTTAGCAGGCCATGCATGCAAGTTGTTGAAAAGAGTAATATACAGAGGAATGGAAAAGAAAATTGAGGATGAGCTTGATGGCGATCAGTCTGTCTTTAGAAAAGGTAAAAGCACGAGAGAGACAATACTTCTGACGTTGCGTTTAATAATGGAAGCAAGACTTAAGAAAAATCAAGACACGTTAATAGGATTTGTCGACCTGGAAAAAGCGTTCGGAAATGTAAAATGGTTCAGGATGTTCGAAATTCTTAGAAGAATAATGGTAGGCTATAGGAACAGACGAGTAGTACACATTATGTATAAGAGACTAGAGGAAATAATTACAATGGACGACCAAGAACGAAGTGCTCGGATTAAAAAAAGGTGTAAGACAGGGATGTACTCTTCCGCCATTGCTTTTCAATCTATGAAAATAAAAGAAAGGTTTAGAAGAGGAATTTAAATTCAAGGTGAAAGGCTATCAGTGATACCATTCGAAGATATGGAAAACACTGACGAGGAGAAGTGACAGTATGGTAGAACATCTGTTAAGACATGAGGGAATGACTTCCATGGTACTAGAGGCAGGTGCAGAGGTTGGAATACGTCCAGCAAATAGTTGAGGACGTAGGTTGTAAGTGCTACTCTGAGATGAAGAGGTTGGTACGGGAGAGAAATTGGTGGCAGGCCGCATCAAACCGGTCACGAGACTGATGACACCCCCCCCCCCCCAAAAAAAAATTATTATGCATGACTTAAATGACTGTTTGTTTCCCATTGGTTTTACCAGCCGTTCGTGGCGTCTGGAGACGCTGCACGGGATATTAACTGTTACCCACCGGTACATCGGGCGAAGCCTGTCCGTGTCGGCTGCGTATGTGCGAGTTGGCGGAGCGCAGCTTCGCTTTTCATCGTAGCGTCTGAGACGTAACTGCGTCCTGGTTTGCTGCGGTATCCCTCATAAGTAGAGTTTCTGTCTCGTAGCCATCGAGTAATAACTGAACTTGAAATATTCCTAAATATTAGTACTTAATGGGCTTAAGCTTGTCAGATACCAGACTTGTGTAATTTTATGTTACTATACTTTTTGTAAGTTGTGTTCATTAATGTGAAGCACCCCCTATGGCCAGCCAAATGCTGGAATTTTAATCTTTAGCAATGTTGCTGTCATTGTTTGTCCTGGACTGGGCGATATATATTTGACTGTACTACTTGCTTGCTAGCCCTTCCTAAACTGGTGCATTTTATTCGTTTTAATTTGCAAACTAATCTCCAATTTTTTCAATGAAAAAAAGTTGTAGTCATTGCTTGAATCATTTGTATTTTATTTGTGTTTTGGATATCTGTGCAATAAAATGCTGTTGGACTCTTGTGAAGTAACAAATAACTTACGATAAATGGCCTGCACCCTTCCCATTCCTCTTTAATTATTGCCTTATCCTGAGGCGTCCACAGACGTTTCAGTTGGTTACCAGATAAGGACTCTGAACATTAAAAGAATGGGTAGAGCTAGCCACTGAAGCGACTTGTATCGGTTTCCCTTCACAGACGCGTTTCAGCTTTTGAGATTCGATCCTCTGAACCTACTTCTTCCATTCGCTTTCCTTAATACCGACTTAACGTAATCGTCCCATTTAATATCGCATCTCACTACTATACTTAAATACTAATGTAAGGTTAGTATCTCAAGATGTCCACCACTAATCCCATAATCATATGTATATACTGTTAGATTCCTTTTCATTGTTGCTTTTATCTACATATCAGCAGCCGTGGTTTTCATTTAGCTTTAAATAAGTCGGGTGCAAAATTCTACAGGGAGTATCCTGCCTGAACGGTTAAACAATTGTCAATGAATTCCGCACCACTGGAGACAAACCAAAAACATCAAATACATGCAGTTGGTATCAGATCACACGAGAGAATGGCTTCCACATGAGATCACATTAGTTGAGGCAGATAAAAATATTTAATTTGTATTTAAGTGAATCACAGAAATCATACAGTGGCTTGATATTTCATTCAGAAGTTGGGTGCACTGTAGCCGTTCATGTAAAACAAGATTTATTCCCTTGTTCTGGTTTCGGGAGGTACAATTCACTACCCACTCTTGAATGTCAGCCATTGGCACTACGAAGCTGTTATGAACGCAGGACAAATTCTTACCAGGATAAATATCGGTGATATGATATTGGGAAATAATGGCATATTTAAACCCATATGAACATTTGGCGACTCTAGGACTCCATGGTCTACAGCAGTTGTAATACCACCTCCACCAGTTTTTTAGACCATCAGTCTTCTGATTGCTTTGATGCGGTCCACACGAAATACTCTCTTGTGACAGCCTCTTCTTCTCATAGTACCACTTGCAACCTACGTCCTCACCACCTTGTTTCTTGTTGTCAGTGTTTTCCATATATGCCGTTCCCCACCAATTTTCATAGAAGCCCCTCATTGCTTACCTTATAAGCCCACCTAATTTTCAACACCTTCAGTAGCATCACGTTTTAAATGGTCCGATTCTCTTCTTTTACGGTTTTCCACAGTTTATGTTTCACTACCACACAATGCTGTGCTGAAAACTTCCGTTCTCATAACTTTCTTCGTTAAATTAAGGATTATGTTTGACACTAGTAGATCTTGGCCAAGAATGCCCTTTTCACTATTGGCAGTCTGCTTTTGATGTCCTCCTTGCTCCGTCCGTCATTGGTTATTTGACTGCCTAGGTAGCAGAATTCCTTAACTTCGTCCTCTTCGTGACCATCAACCCTGATGTTAAGTTTCTCGCTGTTCTCGTTTCTGCTACTTCCAATTAGTTTCATTGAGCCGTGTGGCTCGATCAGCGATATTCCCCTCCGGCGCTACGGGTCATCATTCCGGCAGTGTGAGCAGAGCGCGCGCTGGCGCCACCTACCGCGCCGATCGGGAGCGAGAGGAATGGTTGAGGAAGAGGGAGTGATTTGCTTTGGGACGCCGAGCAGTAACGGCGTTGTGGGAACTATGGCGCACAGCTAAGCTCCGGTGTGAGCCAACAAGCAGGGCGCCCCTAAAGGGGCTGTCACCCGGGTGACGGCACCGAGACAAATATTGCCGACGTGGAAAGAGACGTTACTGGGAAGCCGTTGGTGTTTCTTCCGCTTGCTTCATGTCTCCTGGCATTGGTATATGCGGCGGCTGGCTTCGTCGAATAAGCAAGAGGGTAAGGGTCTTCCTTGTGCTATAAACTGTGATCGGAATCCACCACTGGGTTCCGTACGGTTGGCTGTATTTTCTTGGGCCGCCGTCGATACTCCTACTCAGTCTGGCCTTCAATGTGTTGATTTTAATTGGTTTAATAACTAAATTTCTAAGGTGTATGTGGTGTTATAATTAACATTTACGAGGGTCTGGAGTGCTGAGACATCGCCGGCCGCGCTGGTCTAGCGGTTCTAGGCGCTCAGTCCGGAACCGTGCTACGGTCGCAGGTTCGAATCCTGCCTCGGGCATGGATGTGTGTGATGTCCTTAGATTAGTTTGGTTTAAGTAGTTCTAAGTTCTAGGGGACTGATGACCACAGATGTTAAGTGCCATAGTGCTCAGAGGCATTTGAACCATTATTAATTTATTTAATTAATTAATATTTTTTGAGTCATTCTGTTCTAGATCCCTACTGTCAATTCTTAACCGCCATTGAAAGCCTAGCTGGTCCTTGTTTAAGTACGGCCTGGTTATTGTATTTGTATCACACCATGGAGTTAAGTTAGCTAGTCGCTATACATTTTCCACCATGATAGTGTCTGGCCCCGGTAGTTGAGTGGTCAGCGTGGCAGAATGTCAATCCTAAGGTCCCGGGTTCGATTCCCGGCTGGGTCGGAGATTTTCTCCGCTCCGGGACTGGTGTGTTGTGTTGTCCAAACCATCATCATTTCATCCCCATCGACGCGCAGCTCGCCGAAGCGGCGTCATCTCGAAAGACGTGCACGCGGCGAACGGTCTACCCGACGGGAGGCCCTAGCCGCACGACATTTCATTTCACCGTAACAGTGTGTCTGAGATACACGTGTATAAATTTGAAATCGGTACATTCCCAAATTATTACCAGTTATTGAGAGGCTAGTTGTTATTGTGTATTTAATGGCCTGAAACGAATTCTGTTGGTGGCGGTAGTAGAATTCTTTGAATGGCAGGAGATCGGTATTGTAATTAATTTCATGTATTAATTTTACTGATGATGTGTTGTAATGAGTTATTGTGTTTCTAGTTATTTAAGGCAGATATCAGTCTATTGTAGATACCCACTAGTTCTGTGATTTGCTCGTGCCCATTCGTGACCGTTGCTGCAAACTGTCTAGGTGGCCCATGTCGAGTCTCTATTGGAAACAGCTGAAAGGGATTGAATATAATTTAGAGTATAAAAAATTTAACTCATTTCAGTAAATGTGTAATAGGCCATAAGTGCCGCGTTTTTATGAATCTTTAAAATTGAAGTAATCTATTTTCACCTTAATGGTTAATTTAAATATGTGTGGTTGTTTCAAACATGTGATGACTTTATTTGTCAAGTTCTCTTGTTTAAAGGTACCAAATAAAATGTTCGGTACAACTGTCTATGGTGATGGCCTATCTTACTTTGGTCCTGTCCTACCACCCTTCAGCCTAATGTGCTGAGTTTTTGTCGTTTCGTAAAAGGTGGAATTACATATTGTCTCAACATTTCATTCATCATTCTTTGAATTACTCTGAACCCATATTCTGTACTCATTTCGTTCAGTAGATACTGTAATTCTCCCTCATTTTCATTGAGGGTAGTAGTACCATCAAAGAATGTTATCGCTGATATCCTTTTACCTTGAATTTTAATTCCACTTCTGAACCTTTCCATCATTGCTTCTTCGATGTACAGTTTCAACAGTATGGGCGAAATATTACACCCCTGTCTTAGAACTTTTTAATCTGAGAATTTAAAGAGTGGTTGAAATGGCTCTGAGCACTATGGGACTCAACTGCTGTGGTCATTAGTCCCCTAGAACTTAGAACTACTCAAACCTAACCAACCTAAGGACATCACACACATCCATTCCAGAGGCAGGATTCGAACCTGCGACCGTAGCAGTCGCACAGTTCCGGACTGCGCGCCTAGAACCGCGAGACCACCGCGGCCGGCCCGAAACTTCGTTCTTTGTCATCCACTCTAACTATTCCCTCTTGGATCTTGTACATGTTGTGTATTATCCGTCTATCCCTATAAGCTATCCTCTTTTTTCACAGAATCTCGAATATTTTCCACCATTTGACATTGTCGAATTTTTTTCCAAGTTGACAAATCCCATGAACGTGTCTTCATTTTTCTTTAGTCTTCCTTCCATTATAACCTCAACGACATAACTGCTACTCTGGGGCCTAATTTTTGCCAATGACAAACTGAACGTCATGTAACATAATTAATTTTGTTTTTCGTTCTCCTGTATTTTATTAACATGAATAATTTGCATGTATACGCTGTAAAGATGCTTATGCAATAATTCTCATTCTTGTCGGCTCTTGCAGTCGTCGGAATTGCATTTCCGAAAATCTGATGGTATATCGGCAATCTCAAAAGTTCTAAACACCAACGTGAATAGTCGTTTTGTTGCCAGTGCACCGAGTGATTTTAGAAATTCCCATAAAATGATATCTATTCCTTCCGCCTTTTTTATCTTAAATCTTCCAAGGCTCTTTTAAATTCAGATACTGATACTGAAACCCCTCCCTTTTCCCAGTCAACTTCTGTTTCTACTTCCATCTCATCTTCAGACAGGTCCTCTCAGTCATAGAGACCTTCAATGTACTTATTCCACGTATCCGCTTTCTCCTCTGCATTTAACAGTGGGAATCCCATTTCATTCTCAATGTGACCGCTCTTGCTTTTAATTCCACAAAAGGCTGTTATGTCTTTTCTGTATGCAAAATTAGCCCTTCAGACGACCATTTCTTTTTCCATTTTTTCACCTTTTCCAGCAACCATTTCGCCTTAGCTTACATGCACTTTCTATTTATTTTATTCCTGTGTGACATGTACTTCAGAATATGCCTAAATATTTTTGTACCTCCTTCGTTGACCAACTGAAGTATTTCTTCTGTTACCAATGAGTTGCCTTCTGTGTTCCTACGTTTTTCATTCGAGTTTTTGTGATTGCCAGCGTGAGAGATACCCATTCCTCTCCCACTGAACTGCCTGGTCAGCTATTCCGTATCGCAGTTTTTGTAGCCTCAGAGAAGTTCAAACCTATCTCTTCACTCCTTAACACTTTCGTATCTCACTTCCTTGCTCATTAATTCTTCCTAACTGATCTCTTAGCATCGGTCTATTCTTTATCTCTATCCAACTGTGATGTGAGTGTATATCTGCTATTGGGTACTCCTTACAATCCAGTACCTGATTTCAGAATCTTTGTGTGACCATAATGTTATCTAACTTAAATCTTTCCATATCTCTCGGTCTTTTTCAATTTTACCTCCTGCTTTTGTGCTTCTTGAGAATAGTATTCGCTATTACCAACTTAAATTTATTGTAGAAATCAATTAGTCCTTCTTTTCTGTTATTCCTAATACCAAGCCCATATTCTCCCGTGACCCATTCTTCTTCCTATAAACCACCCTCCAATCCCTCATGACTATTATATTTTTATCTCCCTGTTCGCACTGTATTACCTGTTCCAAATCCTCATATACTTTCCCTGTCTCTTCATCTTCAGCTTGCGATGTCGGCATTTGTATCTGAAGTATCGTCGTCGGTGTTGGTTTGCTGTCGCTTAGTAGTGGAAAGGCTTCAGGATCAGATGAGATACCTATAAGATTCTATAAAGATTATACGAAAGAACTTACTCCCTTTTCAGCAGTAATTTATCGTAGACCGCTTGAGCAACGAAAGTTACCTAACGACTGGAAAAAAGCGCAGGTCTTTCCCGTTGTAAGGAAAGGCCGCAAGACAGTTCCACACATCTATAGACCTTCTGTTGTAGAATTATGGAACATATTTCATACTCAAAAATTATGACGTTCTTGGAAAATGAACATCTACTCTGTAAAAATCAACATGTATTCCTCGAACAGAGATTCTGCGAAACTCAGCTCGCTCTGTTCCTTCATGAGACACACAGCGCAGTCGACAACGGCGCTCAGATTGATGCCGTGTTCCTTGATTTCCGTAAGGTATTTGACACAGTCACGCATTGCCGTTTACTGAAAAAAAGGAGCTTACAGAGTATCGGAGCAGACCTGTGATTGGATTCAAGAGTTTCTTGCAGGTAGAACTTAACACGTCGCTCTTAACGGAACGAAATCGACAGATCTAAAAGTAATATCCGGAGTACCACAGGGAAGTGTGATAGGACCGTTGTTGTTTGCATTATATATATAAGTGATTTAGTAGAAAGCGTAGGAGGCTTTTTAAGGCCATTCGTTATTAGTTTATAGCAAAGTAGCAATGCCAGAAGGTAGTAAGAATTTGCAGAACGACCTGCAGCGAACTGATGAACAGTGCAGACTCTGAGCGTTAAGCCTGAAAGTATATAAATGTAGCACATACAGCTACACTACTGATGACAAACAGCTGGAGACAGCGTCTGAAGTAAAATATCTAGGCGTGACTATGCAGAGCGACCTCAAGTGGAATGATCATATAAAAGAGATAGTAGGAAAAGCAGACACCAGACACAGAATCATCGGAAGAATCTTAAGGAAATGTAACTCATCCACGAACGAAGTGACTTATAAAGCTCTTCTTCGTCCGATTCTTGAGTATTTTTCAACTATCTTGGATCCCAATCAGGTAGGACTGATAGAGGAGATAGAGAATATCCAACGAAGAGCGGCGGGTTTCGTCACGGGATCGTTTAGCCAGCGAGAAAGCGTTACGGAGATGCTAAACAAACTCTAAACAAACTCCATTGTCAGTCGTTACGAGAGAGGCGCTGTGCATCACGGAGAGATTTACTATTGAGATTTCGGGACAGCACTTTTCAGGAGGAGTCAGACAACGTATTACTTCCCGCCACACATATCTCGCATATTGACCACGAGCAAAAATTCGAGAAATCGTGCCAACACAGAGGCTTACTGACAAACATTCTTCCCACGCACTATTCGCGAGTGGAACAGGGTTGGAGAGATCAGACAGTGGTACCGAAAGTACCCTCCACCACACACCATTAGATAGCTTGCGGAGTAAGATGTAGATGTAGATATAAATTCTGATGAGAACCAAACTATCACTGAACTGTTAACAGTGACACATTTTCTGCCCCTTCTTTCTGTTCAGAACGAATCTGCTGCTGTTGATACTGCCCTATACTCATTTGAACATAAATCCTTGTCTTCTTTACATTTCACTTGACTGACCTCTAATATGCATTGCCTTTTCAGATTTTCTAGCTTCAATGACATGTTCCAACGTCTAACGTTCCACGTTATCCGTTGGTAGGTTATTCGATCTTTTTTTCATGGACAGCTTCCCCTTGGCAGTCCGTCTTGGAGACTCGAATAGTGGACTTGTGCTGGCGTAAGCTGTCGCCAGCACATCGATCGGTAGAGATGTAGCGGAAGTTCTGTAATAGGCACTGCATCAAGCGTATCTACCATGAGAGAGGCCAGAGACAAAAATGTTCAGATGTGTGAAATCTTATGGGACTTAACTGCTAAGGTCATCAGTCCCTAAGCTTACACACTAATTAACCTAAATTATCCTAAGGACAAACACACACATTCACGACCGAGGAAGGACTCGAACCTCCACCGAGACCAGCCGCACGGCTAGAGACACACCGACAGCACGTATTTAGGCACCCGCCGCTGATCGGAGGGCCTAAGTGACTCACTCCCAGTTTGGCTCCATCATTCCATTCGCTTAGCGGGCTTAGTTCACACACAAGCTGCGACAGTACACAGCGACCAGTTTAGTGACTATAGCGGAACCAGCAGTGACACTAAAGTTTTTAATAGCAAGATTACCGATAGTGTCTGCAAGAGGACCATTACTGATGTATTTTTACCACAGAACGTGGACTCTATTCTAGTCAATTAAAACCGCCAGTTCACATAAATAAAGAACGATATTAATCCGCATGGGCATTTGTGTTGTAGAAAGACGATACCGGCCACTCATAGCAACACACCGGCTCTTGCTTTCTTGCAGTACAAGACTCTACAGGACTAGTCTGGAATCTGTTGCCAATGGACAGATCATCATGACACTTTTTCAGTTACAGGCCACAAGTCCTATGGATACGCATTAACACATTGTATATCTTTAATGCAGTGCTTTCCATTGCCTTTTGCACCGTCATGCCGTTGATCATTGTTGATTCTTCCGCTTTTATGTGCAGTTTCCCACCCCAAAGGTAAGAGTGCCCTGAAACTGTGTCCGCTCCTCCACCCTCTCTGACAAGGTTGTTCTCTGAATGAGGGTGACTTCTTAATCCGGAAGTCTTCCGCCGCCATTGTTGATATTTTGTATTCTAATTTTAAGTGGTGGCAGGGTTCGAACGCTGGATTAACGGCCTTGTTGATTGCTAATAAAAGACGTTACCCTAGACAACGAGGTGATATACTGACGTTTAATATGTAATATATATGAACGAGGAATGATGCATACTATGAGTGGTTGTGAAAACTACAAATTAAAGTTAATTCCTTCATCATATTCTACTTGTCTTTTTACACATCATAGCATATATGCTTCAAATTGTTCAGTGGAACATTATGGTTCCCCGGTGGTCACCATATTTTAACAGCTGAGTCGTTTTTGCTTCTACTGAAAATGTATTCTCTTCAACGCCCCTTTCGCTTTCGGGAAAGGGTAGAAGTCACATGGAGTGGAATACAGCTATAAGGACAATTACTGGAAGGTTTTCAAAAGCAAACTGTTGTTTTACTTTTAACTAAACATGATATTTACTAATTTAGAAGTTGCCTAATACCATGAGTGTTCCGACACATCCGCCAGAGGAAGCATGTTCTCTAACCACTTATGCAGTTGCTACAGCAACATGGTGTATAGAAGACTGCAGTGAATTTCAGTGAAGTATTTATAAACGGTTCCCGTCGATGTCAACGAATTTTGCTTTGAGTTAGCTGGGAAGTTACGCTTTCCAAACAGCAATAATGAACACACCTGACTCATTTACCAACACAGAATGACAGAATTGGAAGCTTTAAATGATTACAAAACGCTGCGTTTATAACCTGGCTACCTATGCACCCCCCACCATTCCACGCTGCTATAAATGTTAAAAAGTGATTGTAGCCGCAGCTTATCATACACGTAACACACTTGACGATGGCCCACAGTAAAAACATTTTTTTTTCCTTTCATGAAGTAATCATCCTTACTAGAGAGATATATGAGAAATCGGTAAATATTTCATCACATTCTTTATACACATTTTTCTCTTTGCACATTATTCTGAAGATTTTTAAAACAACTAGCCTTTCACAGCGTATATACAGCGGTCTAACCCTTAGAGTAAATTGTTCACTAATCTCTCATAATGTTGCAGTTTAGATAATCATATTGTGTAGTTTCTGATGTTGTATCGGCGCTTTATATGGTTGTCCCAGTCTCCAACTTCAAAGTCTTCCTTATGCATTCAGACTCGCGTCTTTCATATAAATTCCTGTTGGTGAATATTACGAATTGTATTTTATTTTTTTCTGTTACTGAATGTGGTTGAAACTACAACTATTTACAATATTTTTTTCTTATCTATCTCTAAAATGTGCGCCTGTTTTCTAAAAGATTTATCTTGATAATCAGTGCTTCTACTGTAATAAAATATGAAAACGTTATACTTTATCATCCTGCGTTTCTTATGCAGTGTGCAGAGCACTTCATTATGATCAGTTACGTCATTATCACCGACCTATACATTGAAATCCAAGGGAAGACGTGAAAGACACTGGATTCACATTCAGGAAGTGTCAGCCTCTTAGCCCCTTCCTCATTTCAATAGATATTTCTTTGTCCTGATCGGATTACACCATGACAACGTAAAGTTATGTGCCTGACCAGGCACAAATGCATGTCTGACTTTTCTCGGCGGTGTGAGAAGTTCCACTTTCCGAGACGCCTCACGGACTCCCTCGTATGTTTATCTCCCTGTGGTGTAGGATTTTCGAGACAGTGGTCATTTCTCAATGAGTCATGAGACTTTAAATGCCGGTAGAATGTGCCAATTGCAGTGGAGTATATCCACTTGCAGCCTCAAGACTGAGTCCATACTTGTAGCCTTTGGGAGTGCTTGCTCGGACTGTGCGCTGCAAACCACCACTCGGCTCCTCAGACTTTCTTCAAGTGTGTGGTGTTCTTTTCTTATGCAACAGTCTTTCAGCTCCTAAAAGACAGCTTCTTCCCCAGTTACAAACATACGGGCACTAACACACGTTGCCAGCAATCTACCACTGGCCTCTCCAGGCACCTGGTCCACGGCCAGGCCGTTCCTTGTGAAACCAAGTACTCTAGAACCAGGACAACACCACCATGCAGTCACAAATCGTTAGAAGCGTTGTCCGTCACCGCGACCCCGATACTGGCTCCAAGTTGTTCTTGTTCCATACAGGACTTCTCCTGGTCTCACTTACGCCCGTTACTCGATACGCGGTAATGCTGCTCTCAGCTAGTCTAATGCCTGGCAAGCAGTCTGTTGTGGCGGAGAGACACTACCGACCTCGACGCCAATAGCAGAGTCGCGTGGGACTCCAACTGCGCAATGTAAGTGCGACACAATAATAACAATCATTAGGACGTTCGGATTGCGGTAGGAATGTTCCATGTACACTCCTGGAAATGGCAAAAAGAACACATTGACACCGGTGTGTCAGACCCACCATACTTGCTCCGGACAATGCGAGAGGGCTGTACAAGGAATGACCACACGCACGGCACAGTGGACACACCAGGAACCGCGGTTTTGGCCGTCGAATGGCGCTAGCTGCGCAGCATTTGTGCACCGCCGCCGTCAGTATCAGCCAGTTTCCCGTGGCATACGGAGCTCCATCGCAGTCTTTAACACTGGTAGCATGCCGCGACAGCGTGGACGTGAACCGTATATGCAGTTGACGGATTTTGAGCGAGGGCGTATAGTGGACATGCGGGAGGCCGGGTGGACGTACCGCCGAATTGCTCAACACGTGGGGCGTGAGGTCTCCACAGTACATCGATGTTGTCGCCAGTAGTCGGCGGAAGGTGCACGTGCCTGTCGACCTGGGACCGGACCGCAGCGACGCACGGATGCACGCCAAGACCGTAGGATCCTACGCAGTGCCGTAGGGGACCGCACCGCCACTTCCCAGCTAATTTGGGACACTGTTGCTCCTGGGGTATCGGCGAGGACCATTCGCAACCGTCTCCATGAAGCTGGGCTACGGTCCCGCACACAGTTAGGCCGTCTTCCGCTCACGCCCAAACATCGTGCAGCCCGCCTCCAGTGGTGTCGAGACAGGCGTGAATGACGAATGGAGACGTGTCGTCTTCAGCGATGAGAGTCGCTTCTGCCTTGGTGCCAATGATGGTCGTATGCGTGTTTGGCGCCGTGCAGGTGAGCGCCACAATAAGGACTGCATACGACCGAGGCACACAGGGTCAACACCAGGCATCATGGTGTGGGGAGCGATCTCCTACACTGGCCGTACACCTCTGGTGATCGTCGAGGGGACACTGAATAGTGCACGGTACATCCAAACCGTCATCGAACCCATCGTTCTACCATTCCTAGACCGGCAAGGGAACTTGCTGTTCCAACAGGACAATGCACGTCTGCATGTATCCCGTGCCGCCCAACGTGCTCTAGAAGGTGTAAGTCAACTAACCTGGCCAGCAAGATCTCCGGATCTGTCCCCCATTGAGCATGTTTGGGACTGGATAAGCGTCGTCTCACGCGGTCTGCACGTCCAGCACGAACGCTGGTCCAACTGAGGCGCCAGGTGGAAATGGCATGGCAAGCCGTTCCACAGGACTACATCCAGCATCTCTACGATCGTCTCCATGGGAGAATAGCAGCCTGCATTGCTGCGAAAGGTGCATATACACTGTACTAGTGCCGACATTGTGCATGCTCTGTTGCCTGTGTCAATGTGCCTGTGGTGCTGTCACTGTGATCATGTGATGTATCTGACCCCAGGAATGTGTCAATAAAGTTTCCCCTTCCTGGGACAATGAATTCACGGTGTTCTTATTTCCATTTCCAGGAGTGTATAATACTAAACCGCAGTTCTACAGTTTCTATTATTCGCCTTACACAAAGGGGTAATCACCTATTTAAGAAGAAAATTAAATTCCGGTTGTTGCCCATCCCTGGCCGTAATTAGAGCCCAAGAAGTAAATTTACACTGGATTAAAGATTGCTGAATTTCAACGTACAATTGAGGATATGGGACCTGCAGTGCTGAGCAATTTCATAAATATTGTCTGTCCTGCTGACTTCATGTGGCACAGCTAAGATGTAAATTCCAAGATGTGAATGTATGCTGTATAGTTATTGTACACTAACAATAGTCTGTGAAGATATTTCTGTAGGACTATCATTAGACCTCTTATACATCATACAACTGTTTGCAAGACCTATGAAATGGCACTATTATGAACTTACAGTTATCAGCCAGACCATTGTGACACCTACCTAACATCCTGAATGACCACCTTTGGCACGGATAACAACGGAGTTGCGTCACCTCATAGACACAAAGAGGCCTTGGTAAATCTGTTGAGGGCGTTGACACCATTATCTGCACCACATCACATATGGGGTCGATGAGCTAAGATGCCATGTTGAGTCACGTGCCAGATGCGTTTCTATCTGGTTTAGATATGTTGAGTTGGAAGGCCAGTACCTACATTGGTACTCGCTACAGCGACCCTCGAACCACTTCATCACACTCCTCAACTTGTAGAAAAATGCCATTGGGAACCATTAAGAAGCATACGCGGTCTTCAACCAGTCTACGAAGCTCCTTGGTCTTCACGGTCCTAGAATGACCTCCCCTGAACCCATGGAGGCCCATGAGAATATTCCCCAGAGCATAATGGAAACTCAGCTATCTCGTCCCCGTCCCGCAGTACCGAAGTGAAGGAGCCGTTCTCCTGGACAACGACGGCTTTGCGCCCTCCCATCGGCATGATGAGAAAGGTATCGGGATTCATTAGAACATGTAACGTTCTGCCACTGCGCTGACTTCCAGTTCCAATGGTCACGTGCCTATTTCAGTCGTGGTTAACGATGTCGTGTTGTTGACATTGTCACGTACATGGGTCGTCGGCTGCGGAGACCCATCGCTAGGAGTGTTCAGTGCCCTGTATGACCCTTTTTCTCTGCCCAGCGTTAAATCTGGTGTTAGTTCCGTCATAGTTCACCGCCTGTTCTGTTTAACCAGTCTGCCTAACCTACGAAGTCCGACATCTGTAATGTGGGTTGGGCGCCCCACCTCACTACGTCTGGTCGTGGTTCCATCTTGGTTTCGCCACGTTTGAAGACACTCGGCGAACACCCAAAAAGTCGTGCAGTTTCCGAAATGCTCATATCGACCTACTGGTCATCACAGTCTGTCCTCAGTCAAACTCAGATAGATTTCTCCTGTTCTCTATTATATAACGGACAGCACTCTCACTCATATTACATGCGCCGTGCGTGTGTCTGACTAGCAATATTCCTCTGTAGGTGACGTTGCTGTAGCCTGGACGGCTCTATGTCGACAGTCGGTCGGTGATCGTAAACTTCTGGCTGGTCAGTGCATAAAGCCAGAAATTTTGTACAGGCAGTAAAACATAAAACTTCTGTTACATTTAGTGAAGTTACTCTAAAGAGAATTCCACTAAAAATTATACCTTTAAACAGTGTAAAACAAGAATGAGATTTTCACTTTGCAGCGGAGTGTGCGCTGATATGAAACTTCCTGGCAGATTAAAAATGTATGGCGGACCTAGACTCGAACTCGGTACCTTTGCCTTTTGCGAGCAAGTGCTCTACCAGCTGAGCTACCCAAGCAGGACTCACGCCACATCTTCACAACTTTACTTCTTCCAGTACCTCGTCTTCTACCTTCCAAACTTTACAGAAGCTCTCCTGCGAACCTTGCAGAACTAGCACTCCTGAAAGAAAGGATATTGCGGAGACATGGCTGCAAGGTTGGCAGGAGAACTTCAGTAAAGTTAGGAAGGTAGGAGACGAGGTACTGGCAGAAATAAAGCTGTGATGATGAGGCCTGAGTCGTGCCTGGTTAGCACAGTTACTAGAGCACTTGCCCTCGAAAGGCAAAGGCCCCGAGTTCGATTCTTGGCCCGGCACACAGTTTTAATCTGCCAGGAAGTTTCAGTGTAAATAGACTTAAATATTCAAGGTTAATGTAGTAACAATCCACACATGTGGAAATAACTTTCAAAGAAATCAACCTATTTATTCTATATTCGAAAGCAAGGTAGTTACTTTCATACTTACACTTCTGAAACGGTTAGCTCTTCATTATCAAATGTTCAAATGGCTCTGAGCACTATGGGACTCAACTGCTGTGGTCATTAGTCCCCTAGAACTTAGAACTACTTAAACCTAACTAACCTAAGGACATCACACACATCCATGCCCGAGGCAGGATTCGAACCTGCGACCGTAGCAGTCGCACGGTTCCGGACTGCGCGCCTAGAACCGCGAGACCACCGCGGCCGGCTCTTCATTATCTCAAACCTTTGGAGTGTGACGCGAACATAGATTATGCTGTGGTATACAGGATGGAAACACTAGCTGAATGAAATTACATTGGTTTTCTTGTGTCTGCTTGAAGGTATTCCGTGTATTGAGGGGAGCTGGAGGAGTAGCCTGCCAGCACGTACTTATACGTTGGCCAAGGGTTGTCTCTGCACAGGTACAGTTTCAAAGTGCTCAACAAAGGTGTGCAGGCGACACCGAGGTTGTTGCTCAACTGGACTTCGTAGGAGGACCCATTGCCGTTTGATTCACGCGTCTGACAATGTCGCAACATCTTCATCATAACGCTACAGAAGAAACATGAGAGCTGAGGTACAATAAACACACTTTGCTGCTTCGGGTTACGTTCATATTTCGTCGAATGGTTTGGAACGGTTGATAGTGGTATCAACTTGTGAACCAGAGCAAAAGCTGCGGTGACGCCAAACTCTAAATGGGTCACAAGTGGTTGCAGCCCCACGATGTACTTCGAAGTGTTCAATCGTCCGAGGAGTGTTTGCAGTGCTAGTGGTTTTGAAGAACGTCATTCTGCTGCACATCGCATTGCAAACTCCCATTGTCGATCCCAAAACGTGTACAATTCCTCCAAGGGAAGGGGGGTACTATCAACGCCCCTTAGACCTCTTCCCGATTTCTTTTTTTATGGATTTCGAGCAACGGAGTGTCTGAAACGTTTTCCTCGGCCACCCATAAGAAAACCTCCGTGATTTCAACTCTGAGAGTAGCGGTTGAGGCTGCCATCTCAGAGACGTCAAGAGAAAGGGCGAAACAATGCTAGGGAATGGTGTGACAACGTTCTCATTATGCGACAAGTCCGCCATGACTTTGGATAGAATTTTGGTGAAATCTAGTGCCAAAGTGACGTCGTTATACCACATTACACCTTACATAAACATCTGAGTTTTGTCCTTTTTTCACCTACTTGTCGCCATCTTGCTGTTTGAACCGCAGTCCTGCCGAGCGTGAAGCCGCAGGGTGCCACGCTTTTGTCCATTACAGAGGAGGGTTGGAGGAACCTCTGAGCCTAATTTCAATCTTCTACGTGACAGTGGGTGAAAATTACGGAATTCGAACCAGTGACCTTTTCACGATTTTACGCAACGTACGTACAGGGGAACTGTTAGGCTTGTCATTTCGAAATCTGCCATGATTATTCTGTCATTCGCAGTTATCTTCAGTTAAAAACCACATGCTGTTATGTCAGTTGCAGGGATGAATTGAACGTTACAGGTAAAAATCACTAGATCGGTTATTTATATGTTTGGCCAATGCAACTAGCTGATGATTATACCTGTGAGAAGTGTGCGCATAATGTGCGGCCGTCTTGGGAACTCCGCAGCATTGTTTAGAAAAAAAGGAGGCTAGTATACCTTTTTATGATTAGATAAATATCTGGATCACAAGTTTCAGATCCTAGTTCGAGTTTTAAGACATATTATGTACAATCAATGTCACTACGCAGGTGATGTCAAATCCTGTGAATGTTTTGTCATATGAAGCAATTCAATAGAGAACGTGCACAATGAACAGCGAGAAATTTTGTTTAAAATTTTGGACGAACATTTAAATAGTGCACACATACGGTTAGAAACGACTGAAACACTATATATAGCAGACTGTATATTCACCAACACTGAAAACACTGAAGAAAGTTACAGTCACGAAGAATTTTTGAGTGAGTTTCATATCAGCGCACACTCCGCTGCACAGTGAAAATCTCATTCTGGATACATCCCCCAGGCCGTGGCTAAGCCATGTCTCTGCAGTATCCTTTCTTTCAGGAGTGCTAGTTCTGCAAGGTTCACAGGAGAGATTCTGTAAAGTTTGGAAGGTAGGAGACGAGATACTGGCAGAAGTAAAGCTGTGAGGACGGGCGTAGGTCGTGCTTCGGTAGCTCAGATATTGCCGGCACGGTAGCTCAGGGTGTTCGATCAGAAGGTTAGCAGCCCTCTGTAATAAAAAAAAACTGAGCTAATCGATCAACAACTAACTTAAACGGATGTCTTACGACAAAAATTAGAACAAAAATGAGAATTAAAAAAAAAGAGCCCGGAAGTTTCATATCAGCGCACACTCCGCTGCAGAGTGAAAATCTCGTTCTGGATTTTACAGACTCTCATATTTGGATCAGCCATATCAAAAGAAAGAAGTCTTATAAAATTGCGTAAAGCAAAATAACGATATTTGCATCGAGAAACATGTCGAAAAATGAAATGATACACACTGAAGCGATAGATTGTTTTATTACAAGCGCAAACCGTAAGATCCCTGGTTTCATTGAATCTTACGTTTACAGTATAGACCAGTTGAAATGTGAACTGAAAGCACACTTTCCCCTAATGGTGAAAACATACAAAGGCGACTGCGCAGTCTGTAACTGCATACGCGCTTTCGTACGCAACAATTCCTGTAATAAGTGAGTATGGTTTATTGTTATCTGTACAATACGTTTATCTTCCAGACTGAACCGGAAATCTATGTTCACATAGAATAACTTGACGAAAAAGTGTCGTTATCATGCATTACGCTGCACTTTCGTGTGAACAAAGACTTTTCTTCTTTTACGATCTTGGTTCAGTCAATAAGATCTGAATCATTAACTGGAGCATTTCGAGCTAAACCTGACAAAGAAGTAGATATGTCAGATTTTGTCTCGTAAGATGAATGTATTGCTCTTACTAAAATTATAACCAAAATAGACCAGCTACATTTCTGGTCTGGTCCAGGTTTGACTCATCACGAATACGTCGCTTTGTGGTCTCCAGGTTTGTCAGATGTCGTCCACCATGTTATTTTCATGGTGATCCAAGTTTATAAACATTACACCAACGTTCACATTTTTGCAACAGTTGCGTCAAGTAAAATTAATATTGTCGTGCAAGAATCCGTGTATCATTCACGTATACTCCACAGTAACTTGGAGAAACAAAACAGAAAATTTAAGGCTTGTGTTTCTCCATGAATATTAAAGTACCGGGTGATCAAAAAGTCAGTATAAATTTGAAAACTGAATAAATCACAGATAACGTAGATAGAGAGATACAAATTGACACACATGCTGGGAATGACATGGGGTTTTATTAGAACAAAAAAAATACAAAAGTTCAAAAAATGTCCGACAGATGGCGCTTCATCTGATCAGAATAGCATTAATTAGCATAACAAAGTAAGACAAACCAAAGATGATGTTCTTTACAGGAAATGCTCAATATGTCCACCATCATTTCTCAACAATAGCTGTAGTCGTGGAATAATTTTGTGAACAGCACTGTACAGCATGTCCGAAGTTATGGTGAGGCATTGGCGTCGGATGTTGTCTTTCAACATCCCTAGAAATGTCGGTCGATCACGATACACTTGCGACTTCAGGTAACCCCAAAGCCAATAATCGCACGGACTGCGGTCTGGGGACCTGGGAGGCCAAGCATGACGAAAGTGGCGGCTGAGCACACGATCATCACCAAACGACGCGCACAAGAGATCTTTCACGCGTCTAGCAACATGGGGTGGAGCGCCATGCTGTATAAACATCGTACGTTCCGTCAGGATCAGCCAGGCTGGGGATGATGCGATTCTGTAACATATCGGCGAACCTCTCACCCGTCATGTTAGCAGTTACAAAACCAGAATCACACATTTCCTCGAAGAAAAGAAGGCTCGATAACCGTAGACGTGATAAATACAACAACTACCGTGGCTTTCTCGTCGTGCAATGAAGTTACCACGACAGTTCTAGGATTTTAAGCAGCCCAAATTCTGCAGTTGTTGGCGTTGACAGATCCTCGGCGTGTGAAATGAGCTTCGTCGGTCCACAATACGTTAGTCAACCAATCGTCGTCTTCCGCCATCTTTTGAAACACCCACACCGCAAATGCCCTCCGCTTCACTAAATCGCCACGTAACAGTTCATGATGCCTATGGATTTTGTACGGATAGCATCGGAGGGTAAGCCTCAGTGCCAACCAAACAGTAGTGTATGTAATGCGTGTGCGATGTGCGACTGCACGAGCGCTGACTTCCCCGTGCATAGACGAACCCGCTACAGTCTCCATTTCTTCCTGAACTGTCTCAGCAGCATTACGCCTTGTACTCGGTCGGCCACTACGGGGTCTATCGTCTAAACAACCCGTGGCTTCGAACTTCGGAATCATTCCCGCCACAGCTGTATTTGTCGACGGACCTTTACCTGTTCTAATCCCCTTCCTATGGCGATAGGATCGTAGCGCTGTACTAGCACATTACCCATTCTGATATTACAGTTTCACTAAAAGCGCGTTTTCAGGTAACGTCGACATAGTTCGACTGCTGGCGCATCTGATTCTTTCTCTCATTACAGGTCCTTTTATACACGATTGTCATACGCAGTCAGTGACGTTCTTTTGTTCTAATAAAACCCAATGTCATTCCAAGCATTTGAGTCAATTTTTACCGGTCTATCTACATTATTCCATGGTTTATTAAGTTTTCAAATTTATACTGACTTTTTGATCACCCGTTATAGTAAGATCACTAACAATCTACGATTTAGCGGTCACCTCACAACGCAGTCCTGCGCCGCAACACACAGCGAAGAATTTAGCGCTTAAAGGGCGGAAACCATGCGAAAAATGTCACATTTCGTAATAGTGTTTGAGTATCTCTCATTTCAGTTCTGCATGTTAAATTTAGCTAGTGGATGCTATCTAAACTTAACTTCAAGTAGTTAAAATTTCAGTTATATTTCGACCTGACACGTCAGATTAATCCCTTGTTACCTACAACATAGACACTTAAATAAAGTTTTGCGTCACCCAGGACCCCACAACTTCTGATGATAGACGATGACTGTTGATATTGTATCACAGACACAGTCCGTTTGACTGTTTAGAGATGTCTCTAAACCCGCCCAAAGATGTAAACGACCGTACCAGAATGGAGGGGGTCCGACAGCCGATCAGTTCCAGTCATTCCACCAGGAAGGAGGTACACAGCTCGTCTTGTCTGTAGTTCAACCACGCCTAGACGGTTAATACCACGGTTCGATGGCGTCCGCATTTCTACTTGGTGCCAGGAAGGGCTTTCAACAGGGGAAGAGACAGGGCGTCTCGGAGTGAACCAAGGGCGATGTTGTTCGGACATGCAGGAGATAGAGACAGCAGTTGTCGATGACATGCCTCGCTCAGGCCGCCCAAGGGTTACTACTGCCGTGGATGACCGCTACCTACGCATTACGGCTCCGAGGAACCCTGACAGCAACGCCACCATGTTGACTAATGCCTTTCCTGCAGCCACAGAACGTCGTGTTACGACTCAAACTGTACGCAATAGGGTGCATGATGTGCAACTTCACTGACGATGTCCTTGGTAAGGTCCATCTTTGCAGCCACGACACCATGCAGCGCGGTACAGATGGGCCCAACAACATGCCGAATGGACCGCTCAGGAATGGCATCACGTTCTCTTCACCAATGAATGTCGCATATGCCTTCAACCAGGTACCGTGCTTGGAGGCAGCCCGGCCAGGCTGAACACCTTAGACACACTGTCCAGCGAATGCAGCAAGGTGAAGATTCGCAGCTGTTTTGAGGTGGCTTTATGTGGGGCCGACGTACGCCGCTGGTGGTCATGGAAGGCGTCGTAACGGCTGCATGATACGCGAACCCCATCCTCCGCCCGGTAGTGTAACCATCTCAGCAGCATATTGGCTGGGCATTAGTCTTCACTGACGACAGTTCGCGCCCCCATTGTGCTCAACTTGTGAATGACTTCCTTCAGGATAGCGACGTCGGTCGACTTGGGTGGCCAGCATGTTCTCCAGACCTGAACCCTATCCAATATGCCGGGAGTAGATTGAAAAGTGATATTTATGGACGACGTCATCCACCAACCTCTCTGAGGGAACAACACCGAATCGCTGTTGTGGCGTGGTACTTTCTGGACCAACGTTGCCTTGATGAAGTTGTGGATAGTATGCCACGCCGTATACAAGCATGCATCAATGCAAAAGGACGTGCTACTCGGTTTTAGAGTTACCAGTGTTTACAGCAGTCTGGACCACCACCTCTAAAGGTCTCGATGTATGGTGGTATAAAATGGTATGTGTGGTTTTCATTAGCAATAAAAAGTTCAGAAAGGATGTTTTTTTTGAGCTCTGTTCCAATTTTCTGTACGGTTTCTCTAAGTCTCGGAACCGAGGTGATGCGATTCTCCAAGGACGACATTTTTACAAAAGATCATTGGATTATATTTACAATCACAACCATGAACACCCAGAAAATAAAAAATAAATTTATATGAAGGTTCTTCTGTAAGTAATCCATTTCTTTCCTTGTCCAATGGCGGTTGACAAAAATGTGAAATTTTTTGTGGGACAATGTGGAATATTCTTATTTCAGCTCTTTTAGTCTTCTGAATTCCCAATAGGTGGCGGCGGAAAGCCAGAGCATCGCAGATATTCATAGGCGCAAGTACAATGCCTACGGAAACATGGGAGGAAATTAAATGATGGTGAGTCTTCGGTAGCGACGGTTGACGTCATCGCAACAAGGTCTCGCAAACCCGTCCGGTCTCCGTCGTACCACGCGGCATCACTTGGGTGAAACTCCTGCACGACTGGAACCGAAGAAACGACTTCTGCTTGTTCGTCGTCACAAAAACGCGATCGAGTTTCTCCCTCTCCGTGACAACGCAAGACTGTTACACAACTCTGCACACCCGAGAAGAGCTCACAGAATTTCAATTAACTGTTCTTCTTCATCCACGATACAGCCCAGGTCTCGCACCTTCGGACTTCCATCTGTTTGGCCCAATGAAGGACGCACTCCGCCGTAAGCAGAAGGTGGATGATGGGGTCGTTTCGATGCAGCAAGACGTTGCCTCCGACGTCGACCAGTAGAGTGGCACCACGCGGGTAGAGGCCCTCCGAGTAAAGTGGTAGAAGGCCATCACAGTGAACGAAGATTATGTTGAAAAATAGGTTTATGTAGGCAGAGGAGTGGTGTATTGGAATGCGGAGTAAAAACAACTTGCTTTCAGAAAAAAAATTGTGTTGCGTTAATTACAGAAAGCCTCTCGTATGTAGTAGTCCAAGCATTTTAGATTTTGTAAGAATTGTTTTTTCGCCATAGCTAATTTTGGGAAACCACAGATAGCGAAATAAACAATGTTAAACTCCTGTTCTTTCCGAGTAGTGACACTGGCGCTCTCAATATATTCAGGATTCATGTGAAATTTTTTTTCGGTATGCTAAAATACGAAGGAAAGAAACAAAAAAAAATGTGGACGTTTGTCATTGACAGCTACTGTTCTCTGATTTCCTAGCAATATATTGATGTATTTTAGCACAAATGTACTCATAATCCCCAAAGAAGCTGTTTCCACATGAAGATGTGATTCTTGAAGTACACTAATGCATTTAATATATGTTAATACATCATATAAAATTATAACGAATTGGTTTTCTAAACACTGAAAGTAACTTAGCCCCCACACGCTATAATTACAACTTAAAAGCTCCTTTGAAAGTGCAAACACCGTTAAATCATTGGAATTTGAGTTGCTACCGTCCGAATTCCGAACGCAATTTATACATTCTTAAGAAATCAATGTACATAAGAATGAATAACAAATGTAAAACCCTAAAAACTGGTCACTGAATGGAACCGGAATGCTGCCTAACGTCGCTTCCAAAAGAGGCTAAACATCAAAATATTTGGTGTTCCAAACAATCTTTCGAGTGTTTGGCTTTAGAAATGTAATCTTCGTCTTCAGACGGAATCTGTCGTTTGTGCACGTTGTTTGTATGGAGACACAAAAGCGCCCACTGTCGGTTAATTCCGGCGGAGCACTTTGGATGTCCTCTTTTTCTGTGTTCACAAAACAATCTCCCCGAGGCGGCACAGCAGGGTCGCAATTAAAAACTTGGACTGTAGCGACTGCGACTGCCGCTAACTCCTCCATGCTGCGCGCTGTGTCGCCTGCAGGCAGTCTCCTCCCACACGGCGTTACGTCATGTGCTTTGCCGCCTCCCACTTAAATCTGTCTGCATGAAAATACTTAGCACCCTACAACCACACCGGCGGTTTCACAGACCGCTACCGATGTGGAAAACGTACGACATAATTATTTGCAGGCCTACTTCGTTGAGGGATCAGTTGTACACCGTCTCTTTACAGCCTATGCATTTAACACACAATTAATCTGTAAACCCATTTGTTTCTGTATGAAATTTAGCCCAAATTTAACTTCCTCTCTGTAAAAGTCTACATGCTACTAGAACTATAATACGTACTCACAAACTGTTATTCAACTTAAACTTGCATGCCAACCTTTTACTGAACAGAACATAATCAGAATTGAACGTTAACTGGTCTCAACACAAGTTCTTTTGATATTAAATGCGCAACTGAAGTGCAACAATTATCTGCCCTAATCAAAATTTCCACTTACCTCGCATCTCGGTAATATTGTTGCAAATTTCTCGAAAGCACAACAGTAAACAGCAACCAGGTAGCGGCCAAGCTACATTTTTATTTCTAAATAAAATTTCCAAGTTATTTTCAAACTGTTGCTTACTTCATCGTGCAATGTGGTAATGCGTAATGATTAACAGTGGAGTGGGTAGAGTGACTATTCCTATAAAATGATATTTCTAGATAACGATTTTAGAATGAAGACAGAGTAAAACCTCGCATGAACTTCATACATAACATAGGTCAGAAGAATACTACGCTTAACAAAGAGAACACTGATTTGAAGCGGGTACAATGTTAACAGAGGATTTCCATTAAAAAAATCAAATAACTTAATCAGTTAGTATTTAAAAGCATGATTCAGGGAAGTGGGCAGGTCTTTCTCTCAGCTCTGTGCAAGTGAGCAAAGTCAGCTAGCTGCCCTTAATATTTTTACAAATTCTCGTCGAAGAATAACACTTTTCGAAATTTATATTGTTTTCCCCTTTCATTATATACATCACATTCATCCTTCATCTTTCTTCATCCAACAGATACCATCACAGATCAACGCAGGACTACTAAATACGTCTATCTCCTACCACACGTCAACTAAGAATGTATCACACTACGCAGAGGCAAAGACTGTGCGTCAACTTGACAAAAGGTTGTTTAACAGTATCATTACTTATTCTCTCTCACTAAAGTGCACATCAGTAACATACAAAAATCAAAATAAGATACCTACCACACAAAATTATCAAAGCATAATTATAAATAAATATGAAAACGAATTGATAAATCCCATAGGATTAATGAAGTTGCCGTAACTACAGAGTTATAATTAAACCATATAAATGTCTGTTTTCACAAATTCGTTTCGGAACAGTTCAACGTTGATTGCAAATTAAAAAAAACAATAAAGCAACAACTAATTACGTATTTATGTATAAAAGCGAGCAGAGCCTCGAATATAGAAACATGTGCTAACAAGGATCATTTAACTACACAGTAGTTCACAAATATAAACATCAAACATTCAAAGCCGAAAAGTGCAGTTTCCTTCTATAAATACAGATGTAAACTGCAGTTCATTATTTTGAATAACCAGTGCGGAAACATGCAAAAAGTCCTTAAACTTAGGAATATAAATATTAACTGCAGCAAATAATTGCAGATCACAGACGTCTCAGTCCAGTCTGCTCAAAACAGTAAAATAGTTTAAGGCCAGTTAAAAAGTTATAGCCCATAGCTTCCACTCACAAAATTATTCTAAGTCTACTCGAATGTTGGAGTACTTACTTCACGCAGTTAGTAGTTCGCTCTGTAACTCGACAAGCCAACACCGACCATTTACGAAAGACACTACTCAAAGCACCACCGACCGGCTAGAGATCGTCTGCGAAAGCCTCATGCACCCTGCTGATTTCTCATAATTAGTTTCAGTAACGTAGCCCACACTCTAAAAACAATTCTAGACAAACAATGACCTTGATTTACATTTAAAACCATTTATACATAGCCATACGATTCGAGAAACAGTGACAAATGTTGTGCTCATTTTTTGAGCTAGCATTAAAGTATCAAAAGAGTGTTTGTCAAACTGGTAACAAAGTTTATGTTGGATGTTTACACAAGATTGTTCAAAGTGATAGAAATTGGTAACCTTAAAAATACATGAGTTGTGATTACTCATCCACTAGAAATATTAGGCGAGGATCTGAGAAAGTAACGCTGCCTTCATATTACGTGTAACAGTGGATTGATAATACATTTGCAAATCAACAGGCCCACATCATTAACATACATTGTGATCGAGCGTTATGAATTACCAGCAAGAGAATGGTCTATTGAGACACAATCAACACGGATTTAGAAAACTCTCTTGTGAAACACAGCTATCTCTTTACTCACACCTAGTGTTGGGTGCTATTGACATGGGATTTCAAATTGATTCCGTATTGATAGTTTTCCAAAAGGCTTTTGACGCTGTACCTAACAAACGGTTTGTAGTCAAATTGAGTGCTAATTATGGAGTGTCGTCCCAATTTTGTGACTGGATTCGTGATAGGCTCTCTGCTGTTCCATACCTATATGAACGATTTAGGAGACAATCTGAGCAGCCAACTTAGGTTGTTTTCAGATGATACTGTCGTTTATTATGTAGTAAAATCATCAGAAGAGTTGCAAAGTGGTTTCAAAAAGATATCAATATGCTTGTAAAATTGGCAATTAACCCTAAATAATGAAAATTGTGAGGTCATCCAAAAGACTACCCAAAATAATGTTAAACTTCGGCTACACGATAAATGAGTGAAGTCTGCAGGCCGTAATTCAACCAGATACATGGGACTTAGGGTTAGGAACAACTTAAATGGGAAAGAACACATACAAAGTGCTGTGGGGCAGGCGAATCAAGGACGGTGTTTTATTGGCAGAACACTTAGAAGGTTCAACAGATCTACCAAAGAGACTGGCTACACTACTCTTGTCCTTCCTCTTTCGGAGTACTGCTGCACTGTGTGGGATCCTTACCAGATAGGATCAACGGAGTACATCGAAAAAAGTTCAAAGAAGGGCAGCACATTTTACGTTCTCGCGAAATATGGGAGAGAGTGTCACTGCTGTGATACCGGTTCTGGGATGGACATCGTTAAAACAAAGACTGTTTTCGTTGCGGCTTGTTCATCTCACGAAATTTCAATCACGATCTTTCTCCTCCGAATACGAAAATATTTTGTAGACGCTGATCTTCATAGGGAGAAACTATCATCATAATACAATAAGGGAAAAGATATAGGTGTTCGTAGTTTCCGCGTGCCATGCGAATTGTGAAGATGGTTCGGTGAACCCCCCTGCCCAGCACTTAAGTGTGTTCTGTGGAGAATCCGTGTATATGTATATGAACTTTTAATAAAGTCCTGTGTGAATCTTTATAGAAGTGCCTGGTCTTGCAACTACGTTTTTGTGGTTTTTTCTGACATCGTTAGCGTTGAGAAGATACGCCTCCAGAAATGGTTTACTAGTTACTAATTTATAATCTATCATTATTACAAAAACAGTAAATTTTATAATAATCATTCTAGAGTCATGCTTGGATTTGCAATGAGTACATCTCGTGTATTTGATTCGTTGGGTACCATGTTTGTAGAGTTTGTGATATAATTTCATGGAACTTTTTCACCCTATTACCTTCCATTGTGTCGTCTCCATCCCATTTAACAAAACTGCACACTATGGCTACAGTCGTCGTCTGTTCACTTAGCCATCTGTTCTACCCGGAGTCTTGGTGGCTCTGGCAGAATGCCGCTCGTCGTCTGTGTTCACCACTGTCCCTTGTACTGTAAGCTGGAATTTGGTAACGCCACAAACCTGCTCTCATTTGTGTGGCGAAGAGGTTTTGTTTGTTTTTATTCTTGTTTTCCAATCACACCTAATACTAAGGTGTAAATTTGGTATTTTACCTATTTACCTATTCTACAACTACATCTACATCTACACCCATTCTCCGCAAGTCACCTGAACGTGTGTGGCGGAGGGTACCCTGAGTACCTCTATCGGTTCTCCCTTCTATTCCAGTCTCGTATTGTTCGTGGAAAGAAGGATTGTCGGTATGCTTCTATGTGGGCTCCAATCTCTCTGATTTTATCGTCATGGTCTCTTCGCGAGCTATACGTAGGAGGGAGCAATATACTGCTTGACTCTTCGGTGAAGGTATGTTCTCGAAACTTTAACAAAAGCCCGAACCGAGCTACTGAGCGTCTCTCCTGCAGAGTCTTCCACTGGAGTTTATCTTTCATCTCCGTAACGCTTTCGCGATTACTAAATAATCCTGTAACGAAGCGCGCTGCTCTCCGTTGGATCCTCTCTATCTCTTCTATCAACCCTATGTGGTACGGATCCCACACTGTTGAGCAGTATTCAAGCAGTGGGCGAACACGCGTACTGTAACCTACTTCCTTTGTTTTCGGATTGCATTTCCTTAGGAGTCTTCCAATGAATCTCAGTCTGGCATCTGCTTTACCGACGATCAACTTTATATGATCATTCCATTTTAAATCACTCCTAGTGCGTACTCCCAGGTAATTTATGGAATTAACTGCTTCCAGTTGCTGACCTGCTATTTTGTAGCTAAATGATAAGGGATCTATCTTTCTATGTATTCGCAGCACATTACACTTGTCTACATTGAGATTCAATTGCCATTCCCTGCACCATGCGTCAATTCGCTGCAGATCCTCCTGCATTTCAGTACAATTTTTCATTGTTGCAACCTCTCGATAAACCACACCATCATCTGCAAAAAGCCTCAGTGAACTTCCGATGTCATCCACCAGGTCATTTATGTATATTGTGAAATACATTAATTGTATTATCAGTATCTTAGTACAACCAGAAACAATTTTCCATGGTGATCATCATTCCCAAAGAAAAGTTTCCATCACAAGAGCAGTGGTGCAACAACTGGTAGTGTTACAGCATGTGATAAGCAAATAACTGGACTGCAAGTTGCACAAAAGGTTGTATTAAGTTTCAGCTCTGAAATTTTACCATTACATCAGCTAGATAATCTCCAAGTAGACTCATGTATGGGGCAGATAATAAAACGTGAAATTTATCTTTTATTTCTATGCACTAAGTACCGGCCTTTCCTCTTTCAGTGGATCGAATTTTTGTATGACTGCGGAGCAACAACCTGAAAGATGAATTTAATGCGTGACCCTTGGCTACTAAATATCTAAAGATATTCGCATTCGTCAAAATAAAACATGACAATCTAATAATGTTGTATGCGATTTCTGGCCGTTCCACAATTTCAATATCAGTCTCGTTTCAGATTCAACAGTAAACCACAGCCGACAACAATGGTTCAAGTATACATGACGGCGCCGCAAGTGGAAGATGAGACAGGGAAAGTACATGAGGATGCTGAACAGGCAATTCAGTAAGTAAAGGAAGAAGAAGTTGTAATAGTCATGGGGGATCCGAACGTTGTTGTAGAGCAAGATATAGAGGAAAAGTGTTATCGGGGAATACCGGCTTGGTAGAAGGAATGAGAAACGAGAAAGGCTAATTCAGTTCTACAATGAATTTAAGCTAATAATGTGATCCAGCATCACAAGAAGACGAGGTTTACTTGGAAAAGGCTGGGATCTACAAGAAGATTTCAGTTAAATTACATTGAGGCCAGCAGAGGTTCCGAAATCAGATATTGGACGGTAAGGTGTACGCAGAAGCAGATATTCAAATCACAGTTGAGTAATGATGAAGAGGAGGCTCAAGTGTAAGAGACTAGTCAGGAAGAATCAGTGTGCTAAGAAAAGATATACGGAAGTACTAAGAAATCAAGAGACACGCTTGAAGTTCTCTAAGATTATAGATTCCGTGATGATGAATAACTCAAAAGGAAGTCAGTTGAAGAGGAATGGACACCTCTACTAACGGCAGTCACAAAAATTCGAAAGAAAAAACCCAGGTACAAGGTAAGTAACTGCTTGGAAACCATGGGTAACATGAGCAATACTTCAGTTGATTGACGAACGAAGGTAGCACGTAATTCTTGACGTAAATTCAGGAATACAGAAACACAAGTCACTTAAGAATGAAAAAAAGATGAATTCCAAGGAAGTTGAGGTGAAATGGCTGCTTAGAAAATGTGAAGAAAAGGGAAAAAAAGATTGCGGAAGGGCTAACTCAGCACACAGAAAAGTCGAAACAGCCTATGAAGTAATCAAAAACGAGGGCTGTAACATTAAAGTTGAAATAGGAATTCCACTGTGAAATGCAGAGGAGAGAGCGGATAAGTGGAAAGACAACACTGAATGCCTCTATGAGGGGAGACCTGCCTGATTATGTGATGGAAGAAGAAACAGGACTCAATAATGAAGAGACAGGTGGTACAGTATCAGAATCTGAATTTGAAAGAACTTTAAACGACTTAATATCAAATAAGGAAGAAGGGACAGATAACATTTAATGGGAATTTCTAAAATCACTAGGCAAAGTGGCAAGAAAATGACTATTCACGCTGGTGTGTAGATGTTTGAGACTTTTTTAGGAAAGGCGTCATCGACACAATCCCGAAGAATGCAACAGATGACAAGCGCGAGATTCAAAGCACAATAAACTTTTCAGTTGATGGTACAAAATGCTGACAAGAATAAAATATAGCAGAATTAAAAAGAAAATAGGTGACCTATTAGATGACGATCTGTTTGTCGTTATCAAAGCTAAAGGAAGCAGAGAAGGACTTCAAACGTTGATAATGGAGGCAAGGCTACAGAAAAATCAAGACTGGTTAATAGGATTCGTCGACATGGAAAAATATGTGAAATGGGGCTCGAAATGCTAATAAAAATCGGAGTAAGCTGTAGGGAAGACGGATGATATATTGTATCTACAATAACCAATAGGAAACAAAACTACTGGGTGACTACGAACGAAGCTGCGTAAAACAGGGATGCAGTGTTTCATCTCTTTTATTCAATCTGTACATCAAAGAAGCAATGAAGGTCAAGGGTGGGATTAAAATTCAAAGCGAGTGGATATCAACGACAAGATTCACTCATGATGTTGCTACTATCAGCGAACGCGAAGGAGTATAACAGGTTCTGTTTCATGGAATGTACAGTCCAATGAGTACCAGAATACGGACTAAGAATAAATTGAAGAAAGACGAAAATAATATGCAGTAGTAGAAATGTAAACAGCGAGAGACTTAACATCTGAATTGGAACGAAATACATGAAGTTAATGAACCCTGGTACTTAGGCAACAAAATAATCCATGGTGGGCGAAAAAGGAGGAAGTAAGGAAAACAGAAGCTCTGACCAAGCGAAATCTACAAGCAGCAAACATAGGCCTTAATTTGTGGAAGAAATTTCCACTACCATTATATGGTAGTGGAACATGGAAAATCAGAACGAAGAAAATCAAAACATTTAACACTTGCTGCTACAGAAGAATGTTTCGAGTGATAAAGTAAGGAACGAGGAGGCTCTATCGGCGCCAAATTGAATGACTGGAAAACCATGAAAAAAGAAGGGATAGAGTGATTGGTCGTCTGTTAAGGCTTAAGGGAATAATTTGCATGGTTCTATAGGAAGCTGTAGAGGGTTAAAATGTAGGGGAAGAGAGAGATTGGAATATATCTAGCATTTAATTGAGGATACAGGCAGGAAATGGTGCTATGAGGAGCAAAGACTGGCGCAAGAGGGTAATTCGTGGTTCAAAATGGCTCTGAGCACCATGCGACTTAACTTCTGAGGTCATCAGTCGCCTAGAACGTAGAACTAATGAAACCTACGTAACCTAAGGACATCACACACATCCATGCCTGAGGCAGGATTCGAACCTGCGACCGTAGGGGTTTGCTCGGTTCCAGACTGTAGCGCCTAGAACCACACGGCCATTACGCCCGGCTAATTCGTGGAGGGCCGCATCAAACCAGATATAAGAAAAAACCCGTCGGTGCTTCTTCTGCGGTGACAACGCCTGCGCTCACTGGATCCTCCTCGTTAATTGCATCAAATCACTGTACTCATAATGTTGCGTATTGTAATAGTGTAAACGCAATATACTTGTTTTCGTGTACGTTTTATGTAAGACGGTAGTCCTATCTTCTCTGTTCAAGTTCGAAGTTAAATATATATGGCGACCACTGCGGTTGCAGGTTCGAATCCTGCCTCGGGGATGCATGTGTTACTAAGGTTTAAGTAGTTCTAGCTTATAGGGGACTGATGACCTCAGACGTTAAGTCCCACAGTGCTCACAGCCATTTGAATCATTTTATTTAAATATATATCAGGCTACGCGAATAAAAACACCTGATACAGACAATACATATATGAATAACGATTGTAGGATACATTTGATTCTTGTTGCCAATGTATAAGAATATTACGGATAGTGAAAAGGAAAATAGAAGAAAAATCCAAATCGTTTGACAATTAGTATAAAAAGATTAAACAATCTTATCGCATATATTCACGACGATGTTGGCAGTGCTGACATATCTATTAGCCAAAGACGTATGCAGTATGGAAATGATGGAAAAGAGATAATAGTGAAAGGAAGGAAGAAAACAAAGTTTTCAACTATATTGCCATCTACAACATTCCATAAAGAAATTATAATCAGTCGAATCCGTGATGTGTTTTGATCATTCTTAAAAGCTATACGTAAAGTACGTGGTCATAGTTTCTTTGGAGTGCGTGGAGAGTTCCTGATTACGCAGCATGTCCTGGTTTGTAGACACATGAAATCCTATCTTTTAAATCATATAATCAGCATTCTATTATTTCGTTTAATACCTTTTCTTTAGAAAACCAGATACAGGTACTGATGGAAATTTTGCGTAACAAGTTCTCGTACATCACATCCTTACTCCTTACCTAGGAAAGAGACCATTCTCATGTAGGACTCAACTGCCTTCCCTCGGTATACATAAGACGGTGTGTTACGGAATAACATGGAAAATGAAAGATCGGCGCTGCTAGTGGCTCAGTCTTGTAGGGCCATATTCCAAATGACATTTTGTAAGAAAAAACTTCAGATTGGACACGGGAGGGTCGCCGAGTAATAAGGCGAGGGTCCGCGCAAGAGCGAGTGGTGCCGGAGGTATTAGCGCCTCCGGCAGACGTCGCCAACTTCGCCACAGCGCTTACGGGGGCGGCGGCTCCGATCTCTCGGCCAGATGCGCGGAACTTGGGGGGCTCCCAACTTCGTTCGACAAACGGCAAAGAATCCCAAGTTATAACTCGGTCAGAAGGACGAAATCCAATGCCATTATTAAAAAGAGTCACTTCAAAATTTGGTTGTGCAATCTGAATTTCAGATTTGCCAATATCAGCAGTTAATGAAACCAGATGTTCACGGTGCGGAAAATCTGCGTAGAACCTGGAAACGAATGAATGTCTGACAGATGGTTTTACACAACTAACGTTTGCTGTTGCGAAAGCAGTTAATTCAAAGCTTACTCTATCCACCATAAACTTTCATCTTCAGAAACTCTACGATAATGCCGTGCAGGAGACAATTATCGCTGCTCATACTGCCTCTATGCGTTACTACAGTCGACCATTACTGTACGTAGACGCATATCTATGTCTACAGATGTCTCAGTCTCTGTTCATTACGAAGCTTCGAGCATCCATTTTGAGACAAACGGAAAGGGACAACGCCATAAGACTTCCAAAGAATTTCTTTACACCGCTATGGGTCACATGATGTGACGTAGCATGAATTCTACCCCGGGTGTATTTGACAACTCATAGTTCAATCGAGCATTTTTGTGTGTTTCCACATGATCCTTCCGCAGATAAGCGTATGGAGTCATCATTACCTGGCTGTGGGGTCTGTATTTTTCGTTAACCATATTAACCCTTCTATGCATGGCACTACTTTGCCAAATTCCTGACACATATGTTCATGTGCCCTTATAGCACACTGTCTTCATTTTTCCGTCCTTTGAAGCTGGACACAATGAACACCCGCCCATCTGACGACCAACTTTACTGTTGCTGTCGCTGCTGCGATTTTGTGTTTGATGGTCAGTAATAAACTTCTCCATATCCAAGTGTACGGATTTCCGCAGAAATGTATTACAAGATCTTCTGATCATAAATGATTGAGACAACAACGCTGAAAGTTCCTTGATGTAAATTTTACTCTTGTGCAAAAGCCCTGCGTAATATGTGGGATGTTGTGCTGTGTTAAGAATAAAGTCATTTAGAGTGCATACGCCCATTATGTTGCACCGGATAGCCGCGGATCTGCGTTTAACTTGGGTTTTGCATGTATAATTGCGCAGCAGCTGATCCATGACATCTACACCTCACTTCGTTTGCCTATAAAATTTAACAATCTCAGCCTTCCATTTTTGGTGTTGCTCATGTACAGGGTTATCACAATGCATGGTACTTAGGAGGAGTACAAACTATTTTCTCTTCGTCGAAAAACTAAACCAGCGACAGTTCTTTCGTTAATCCAAATAGACTTCAGTTCACTTGTCAACTACTATTAGACTTAATCTCTTTTGCAATATCTCTTTCATTCATCCTCATTGTTCACACAACACTTTGTTTTTTGCTCACGAGCTGTTCCACCAATGGTACACTTGTCAGGTAGGTAAGAGGCATTACTGGCTGTATCAGCAATATTGCTTGCGAAGTCTTAAATGTGACAAGGGCCAAGTTTTTGTGGGATGGCTCACATGGTTTTCTTAATGTATAAACAATCTCATCAATATCATGATCAGCTTCAGTGTTTCACTTACATAGCCTACTGGGCTTATGCTGCACGAATTCACAACGGCCCTTGCATGGAACTGGTTGTTCATCCAGCGTAACTTCAACTTTAGGTATCATTATGTTCCTGCACTGTCGTACAAATATTTTCATGCGATGGATGTTGGACAACGACGTTAGCTTATCAGTTTGTGACATGGCCTCTGTTGTCTTTCCGTCATCATATGTGATGAATCTTCTTGTTGCCTCAAACCGTCTCACATACTTCCTAGATCCATGTAATGGAATGTAAAAACTTAACACAATAAGTTCCCGGACTGGAAGATCCCAGGCTTTATCTGCTACAGTATAAAGCAGAAGGCTCACATCGATTCTCTAATTATATCACCACAGTTTAGTTTTCTTGATACACAAGCTCTTGTACACAAGTTCTTCTTGATTCTAGGTTTGTGCATTGGCTAGAACATTCCAAGCATCTTTGGGGGTGTAGGTAACTACGCCCTTTGCTGGTCCTCGCATAAATTTCACCAAATTTAGTGCAGGCATTTTATTTTGCACAGGTGGGGCCTGCTTTTACTCCATAGCACACCATTTGGAGCAATATATATATATATATATATATATATATATATATATATATATGTCTTCAGTGCCATTATTAAAAATATCATAATCTCTATCATCATCAACATCATCATTGTCATGCTCGAATATCGCGGTGCATAAGAAAGTTACGCTAGTTCAACGTATGGCAAAATTCTCTTCTGTTTGTGTGCTGTGTTTTCGAAAATTCGTTTCGATATCTCAAACTGTTTCTGAGGTATGAGGGGTGTCACTAGTATTTCGTTCTACCTTTAGTGCTGGCATGTGCGATCGACTCTCTCTATTGACACGTAATCAGCATGGCTTCAGAAAACATCGCTCTTGTGCAACGCAGCTAGCTCTTTATTCGCACGAAGTAATCTCAAGTTGATTCCGTATTTCTAGATTTCCGGAAAGCTTTTGACACCGTTCCTCACAAGCGACTTCTAATCAAGCTGCGGAGCTATGGGGTATCGTCTCAGTTGTGCGACTGGATTCGTGATTTCCTGTCAGGAAGGTCGCAGTTCGTAGTAATAGACGGCAAATCATCGAGTAAAACTGAAGTGATATCAGGTGTTCCCAAGGGAAGCGTCCTGGGACCTCTACTGTTCCTGATCTATATAAATGACCTGGGTGACAATCTGAGCAGTTCTCTTAGACTGTTCGCAGATGATGCTGTAATTGACCGTCTAGTAAGGTCATCCGAAGACCAGTATCAGTTGCAAAGCGATTTAGAAAAGATTGCTGTATGGTGTGGCAGGTGACAGTTGACGCCAAATAACGAAAAGTGTGAGACGATCCACATGAATTCCAAAAGAAATCCGTTGGAATTCGATAACTCGATAAATAGTACAATTCTCAAGACTGTCAATTCAACTAAGTACCTTGGTGTTAAAATTACGAACAACTTCAGTTGGAAGGACCACATAGATAATATTGTCGGGAAGTCGAGCCAAAGGTTGCGTTTCATTGGCAGGACACTTAGAAGATGCAACAAGTCCACTAAAGAGACAGCTTACACTACACTCGTTCGTTCTCTGTTAGAATATTGCTCCGCGGTGTGGGATCCTTACCAGGTGAGATTGACGTAGGACATCGAAAGGGTGCAAAAAAGGGCAGCTCGTTTTGTATTATCACGTTATAGGGGAGAGAGTGTGGCAGATATGATACACGAATTGGGATGGAAGTCATTACAGCATAGACGTTTTTCGTCGCGGCGAGACCTTTTTACGAAATTTCAGTCACCAACTTTCTCTTCCGAATGCGAAAATATTTTGTTGAGCCCAACCTACATAGGTAGGAATGATCATCAAAATAAAGTAAGAGAAATCAGAGCTCGAACAGAAAGGTTTAGGTGTTCGTTTTTCTCGCTCGCTGTTCGGGAGTGGAATAGTAGAGAGATAGTATGATTGTGGTTCGATGAACCCTCTGCCAAGCACTTAAATGTGAATTGCAGAGTAGTCATGTAGATGTAGATGTAGGTGTAGATCGGTGAAAGATAAAGACCTCTTCTCAAGTCTATAGAAAGATACGATAAGTTAGCTAAATTTTCTTCGCAGTCATGTATTGGGCTAATAGGCATAAAAGACAAATTCATAGCTCTCTTGAAATTTTTCGAACTTTATGCTGTCTGTTACATGTACACGAAATATCACAATAGCTATAACCATTAATGAAATGATAGGAATTTCATTATGAAGATGACATTTTTAATTTGGTCATCAGTCTACTGACTGGTTTGATGCGGCCCGCCACGGATTCCTTTCCTGTGCTAACCTCTTCATCTCAGAGTAGCACTTTCAACCTACGTCCTCAATTATTTACTTGACGTATTCCAATCTCTGTCTTCCTCTACAGTTTTTGCCCTCTACAGCTCCCTCTAGTACCATGGAAGTCATTCCCTCATGTCTTAGCAGATGTCCTATCATCCTGTCCCTTCTCCTTATCAGTGTTTTCCACATATTCCTTTCCTTTCCGATTCTGCGTAGAACCTCCTCATTCCTTACCTTATCAGTCCACCTAATTTTCAACATTCGTCTATAGCACCACATCTCAAATGCTTCGATTCTCTTCTTTTCCGGTTTTCCCACAGACCATGTTTCGCTACCATACAATGCTGTACTCCAGTCGTACATCCTCAAATTAAGGCCGGTATCTGATATTAGTAGACTTCTCTTGGACAGAAATGCCTTTTTTGCCATAGCGAGTCTGCTTTTGATGTCCTCCTTGCCCCGTCCGTCATTGGCTATTTTACTGCCTAGGTAGCAGAATTCCTTAACTTCATTGACTTCGTGACCATCAATCCTGATGTTAAGTTTCTCGCTGTTCTCATTTCTACTACTTCTCATTACCTTCGTCTTTCTCCGATTTACTCTCAACCCATACTGTGTACTCGTTAGACTGTTCATTCCGTGCAGCAGATAATTTAATTCTTCTTCACTTTCACTCAGGATAGCAATGTCATCAGCGAATAGTATCATTGACATCCTTTCACCTTCTATTTTAATTCCACTCCTGAAACTTTCTTTTATTTCCATCATTGCTTCCTCGATGTACAGATTGAAGGGTAGGGGCGAAAGGCTACAGCCTTGTCTTACTCTCTTCTTAATACGAGCCCATTGTTCTTCATCGTCCACTCTTATTATTCCCTCTTGGTTGTTGTACATATTGTATATGACCCGTCTCTCCCTGTAACTTACCCCTACTTTTTTCAGAATCTTGAACAGCTTGCACCATTTTATATTGTCGAACGCTTTTTCCAGGTCGACAAATCCTATGAACGTGTCTTGATTTTTCTTTAGCCTTGCTTCCATTATTAGCCGTAACGTGAGAATTGCCTCTCTCCTGCCTTTACTTTTCCTAAAGCCAAACTGATCGTCACCTAGCGCATTCTCAGTTTTCTTTTCCATTGTTCTGTATATTATTCTTGTAAGCAGCTTCGATACATGAGCTGTTAAGCTGATTGTGCGATAATTCTCGCACTTGTCAGCTCTTGCCGTCTTCGGAATTGTGTGGATGATGCTTTTCCGAAAGTCAGATGGTATGTCACCAGACTCATATATTCTACACACCAACGTGAATAGTCGTTTTGTTGCCACTTCCCCTACGATTTTAGAAATTCTGATGGAATGTTATCTATCCCTTCTGCCTTATTTGACCGTAAGTCCGCTGAAGCTCTTTAAAATTCCGATTCTAATACTGCATCCCCTATCTCTCCTAAATCGACTCCTGTTTTTTCTTCTATCACATCAGACTAATCTTCGCCCTCATAGAGGCTTTCAATGTATTCTTTCCACCTGCTCTCTCCTCTGCATTTAATAGTGGAATTCCCGTTCCACTCTTAATGTTATCACCGTTGCTTTTAATGTCACCAAAGGTTGTTTTGACTTTCGTATATTCTGCGTCTGTCCTTCTGACAATCATATCTTTTTCGATGTCTTCACATTTTTCCTGCAGCCATTTCGTCTTAGCTTCCCTGCACTTCCTATTCATTTCATTCCTCAACGACTTGTATTTATGTATTCCTGATTTTCCCGGAACATGTTTGTACTTCCTCCTTTCATCAATCAACTGAAGTATTTCTTCTGTTATCCATGGTTTCTTCGCAGCTACTTTCTTTGTACTTATGTTTTCCTTCCCAACTTCTGTAATGGCCCTTTTTAGAGACGTCCATTCCTCTTTAATGTGTTGCCTACTGCGCTATTCCTTATTGCTGTATCTATAGCGTTAGAGAACCTCAAACGTATCTCGTCATTCCGTAGAACTTCCGTATCCCACTTCTTAGCGTTTTGATTCTTTCTGACTAATGTCTTGAACTTCAGCCTACTCTTCATCACTACTATATTGTGATATGAGTCTATATCTGCTCCTGGGTACGCCTTACAATCCAGTATCTGATTTCGGAATCTCTGTCTGACCGTGATGTAATCTAATTGAAATCTTCCCGTATCTCCCGGCCTTTTTCAAGTATACCACCTCCTCTTGTGATTCTTGAACAGGGTATTCGCTATTACTAGCTGAAACTTGTTACAGAACTCAATTAGTCTTTCTCCTTTTTCATTCCTTGTCCCAAGCCAATATTCTCCTATAACCTTTTCTTCTACTCCTTCCCCTACAACTGCATTCCAGTCGCCCTTGACTATTAGATTTTCGTCCCCCTTTACATACTGCATTACACTTTCAAAATCCTCATTCACTTTCTCTATCTGTTCATCTTCAGGCTGACTTCATATGCCGGAAGTCTTCGGCCGCCAATGCTGATTATTTATCAATATTTAGGCAGTGGCGAGGATCGAACCCGGGACCGAAAACGTTTTGATTATTATTCAAAGACGCTACACCTAGACCACGGGTACATTTTTTGAAGCTGACATATATAGTTGTAAACGACGTAGAAGCTACTTTTTCTGAATAATTTCCTTAGAATCGTTTGAGAATGATTGCTGCATAGGCGTCATGAGCACGCCGCTATGCCGGATTAATTCATCAGTTGCAGGCTCGCCAAAAGCCGACAGGTTTGGCTGCAGGAGGCCCGTCGCAGAAATCCGCCTGTGTGTGTACCTGCTGACAGGCCGGAACTGCACTTCCCAGAACTGCTGACGAGCGAACAATGCAGTTATTCAAGAATCCGCCTGAAATGTCCGTGGCCCATCGCTTAAATCAGCCCGTCTCGATAATCTCATACCAGTATTTTGGCACTTCAAATTTTGTTCGTGTGCCCAGTATAAACATGTTGTTCTTTGAATGAATGCTTATTAAAACCTTTTAACGTGGCTCTGGCCATGTAGCACTCTCTCTCCGAAATGGCTACCACTCTTGCTTCCATTATCTTATAGTTCTACCTTTTGTAAGATTAAGATACACTCCTGGAAATGGAAAAAAGAACACATTGACACCGGTGTGTCAGACCCACCAAACTTGCTCCGGACACTGCGAGAGGGCTGTACAAGCAATGATCACACGCACGACACAGCGGACACACCAGGAACCGCGGTGTTGACCGTCGAATGGCGCTAGCTGCGCAGCATTTGTGCACCGCCGCCGTCAGTGTCAGCCAGTTTGCCGTGGCATACGGAGCTCCATCGCAGTCTTTAACACTGGTAGCATGCCGCAACAGCGTGGACGTGAACCGTATGTGCAGTTGACGGACTTTGAGCGACGGCGTATAGTGGGCATGCGGGAGGCCCGGTGGACGTACCGCCGAATTGCTCAACACGTGGGGCGTGAGGTCTCCACAGTACATCGATGTTGTCGCCAGTGGTCGGCGGAAGGTACACGTGCCCGTCCACCTGAGACCGGACCGCAGCGCCGCACGGATGCACGCCAAGACCGTAGGATCCTACGAAGTGCCGTAGGGGACCGCACCGCCACTTCCCAGAAAATTAGGGACACTGTTGCTCCTGGGGAATCGGCGAGGACCATTCGCAACTGTCTCCATGAAGCTGGGCTACGGTCCCACACACCGTTAGGCCGTCTTCCGCTCACGCCCCAACATCGTGCAGCCCGCCTCCAGTGGCGTCGCGACAGGCGTGAATGGAGGGACGAATGGAGACGTGTCGTCTTCAGCGATGAGAGTCTACATCTACATCTACATCTACATCCGTACTCCGCAAGCCACCTGACGGTGTGTGGCGGAGGGTACCCTGAGTACCTCTATCAGTTCTCCCTTCTATTCCAGTCTCGTATTGTACGTGGAAAGAAGGATTGTCGGTATGCTTCTGTGTGGGCTCTAATCTCTCTGATTTTATCCTCATGGTCTCTTCGCGAGATATACGTAGGAGGGAGCAATATACTGCTTGACTCTTCGGTGAAGGTATGTTCTCGAAACTTCAACAAAAGCCCGTACCGAGCTACTGAGCGTCTCTCCTGCAGAGTCTTCCACTGGAGTTTATCTATCATCTCCGTAACGCTTTCGCAATTACTAAATGATCCTGTAACGAAGCGCGCTGCTCTCCGTTGGATCTTCTCTATCTCTTCTATCAACCCTACCTGGTGCGGATCCCACACTGCTGAGCAGTATTCAAGCATTGGGCGAACAAGCGTACTGTAACCTACTTCCTTTGTTGTCGGATTGCATTTCGTTAGGATTCTTCCAATGAATCTCAGTCTGGCATCTGCTTTACCGACGATCAACTTTATATGATCATTCCATTTTAAATCACTCCTAATGCGTACTCCCAGATAATTTATGGAATTAACTGCTTCCAGTTGCTGACCTGCTATTTTGTAGCTAAATGATAAGGGACCTATCTTTCTATGTATTCGCATCACATTACACTTCGCTACATTGAGATTCAATTGCCATTCCGTGCACCATGCGTCAATTCGCTGCAGATCCTCCTGCATTTCAGTACAATTTTCCATTGTTGCAACCTCTCGATACACCACAGCATCATCTGCAAAAAGCCTCAGTGAACTTCCGATGTCATCCACCAGGTCATTTATGTATATTGTGAATAGCAACGGTCCTATGACACTCCCCTGCGGCACACCTGAAATCACTCTTACTTAGGAAGACTTCTCTCCATTGAGAATGACGTGCTGCGTTCTGTTATCTAGGAACTCCTCAATCCAATCACACAATTGATCTGATAGTCCGTATGCTCTTACTTTGTTCATTAAACGACTATGGGGAACTGTGTCAAACGCCTTGCGGAAGTCAAGAAACACGGCATCTACCTGTGAACCCGTGTCTAAGGCCCTCTGAGTCTCGTGGACGAATAGCTCGAGCTGGGTTTCACACGATCGTCTTTTTCGAAACCCATGCTGATTCCTACAGAGTAGATTTCTAGTCTCCAGAAAAGACATTATACTCGAACATAATACGTGTTCCAAAATTCTACAACTGATCGACGTTAGAGATATAGGTCTATAGTTCTGCACATCTGTTCGACGTCCCTTCTTGAGAACGGGGATGACCTGTGCCCTTTTCCAATCCTTTGGAACGCTTCGCTCTTCTAGAGACCTACGGTACACCGCTGCAAGAAGGGGGGCAAGTTCCTTCGCGTACTCTGTGTAAAATCGAACTGGTATCCCATCAGGACCAGCGGCCTTTCCTCTTTTGAGCGATTTTAATTGTTTTTCTATCCCTCTGTCGTCTACTTCGATATCTACCATTTTGTCAACTGTGCGACAATCTAGAGAAGGAAGCACAGTGCAGTCTTCCTCTGTGAAACAGCTTTGGAAGAAGACATTTAGTAATTCGGCCTTTAGTCTGTCATCCTCTGTTTCAGTACCATTTTGGTCACAGAGTGTCTGGACATTTTGTTTTGATCCACCTACCGCTTTGACATAGGACCAAAATTTCTTAGGATTTTCTGCCAAGTCAGTACATAGAACGTTACTTTCGAATTCATTGAAAGCCTCTCGCATAGCCCTCCTCACACTACATTTCGCTTCGCGTAATTTTTGTTTGTCTGCAAGGCTTTGGCTATGTTTATGTTTGCTGTGAAGTTCCCTTTGCTTCCGCAGCAGTTTTCTAACTCGGTTGTTGTACCACGGTGGCTCTTTTCCATCTCTTACGATCTTGCTTGGCACATACTCATCTAACGCATATTGTACCATGGTTTTGAACTTTGCTCACTGATCCTCAACACTATCTGCACTTGAGACAAAACTTTTGTGTTGAGCCGTCAGGTACTCTGTAATCTGCTTTTTGTCACTTTTGCTAAACAGAAAAATCTTCCTACCTTTTTTAATATTTCTATTTACGGCAGAAATCATCGACGCAGTAACCGCTTTATGATCGCTGATTCCCTGTTCTGCATTAACTGATTCAAATAGTTCGGGTCTGTTTGTCACCAGAAGGTCTAATATATTATCGCCACGAGTCGGTTTTCTGTTTAACTGCTCAAGGTAGTTTTCAGATAAAGCACTTAAAAATATTTCACTGGATTCTTTGTCCCTGCCACCCGTTATGAACGTTTGAGTCTCCCAGTCTATATCCGGCAAATTAAAATCTCCACCCAGAACTATAACATGGTGGGGAAATCTACTCGAAATATTTTCCAAATTATTCTTCAGGTGCTGAGCCACAACAGCTGCTGAGCCCGGGGGCCTATAGAGACATCCAATTACCATGTCTGAGCCTGCTTTAACCGTGACCTTCACCCAAATCATTTCACAATTCGAATCTCCGTCAATTTCCTTCGATACTATTGCACTTCTTATCGCTATAAACACGCCTCCCCCTTCACTGTCCAGCCTATCTCTGCGGTATACATTCCAATCAGAGTTTAGGATTTCATTACTGTTTACGTCTGGTTTCAGCCAACTTTCTGTTCCTAGTACTATATGGGCGTTGTGACCGTTTATTAATGAGAGCAGTTCTGGGACCTTTCTATAGACGCTTCTGCAGTTTACTATTAGCACATTAATATTGTTATTCCTTGTTGCATTTTGCCTACTCCTGCCTTGCCGCGTCTCAGGAGGCGTCTTGTCGGGCCTAGGGAGGGAATTCTCTAACCTAAAAAAACCCCATGTGCACTCCACACGTACTCCGCTACCCTCGTAGCCGCTTCCGGCGTGTAGTGCACGCCTGACCTATTCAGGGGGACCCTACATTTCTCCACCCGATAGCGGAGGTCGAGAAATTTTCACCCCAGCTCTCCGCAGAATCGTCTGAGCCTCTGGTTTAAGCCTTCCACTCGGCTCCAAACCAGAGGACCGCGATCGGTTCTCGGAACGATACTACAAATAGTTAGCTCTGATTCCACCCCGCGAGCGAGGCTTTCCACCTTCACCAACTCCGCCAACCGCCTGTACGAACTTAGGATGACCTCTGAACCCAGACGGCAAGAGTCATTGGTGCCGACATGAGCAACAATTTGCAGTCGGGTGCACCCAGTGCTCTCTATCGCCGCCGATAGGGCCTCCTCCACATCTCGGATGAGACCCCCTGGCAAGCAGACAGAGTGAACACTGGCCTTCTTCCCCGACCTTTCCGCTATTTCCCTAAGGGGCTCCATCACCCGCCTAACGTTGGAGCTCCCAATAACTAATAAACCCCTCCCCCCGTGTGCCTGCTCGGACCTTGCTGAAGGAGCAGCCACATGTCCACTCACAGGCAGAGCGGGCGATGACACACGGCCAGCCTCCACATTGACCCTCCGCCTCGTGCGCCGCGAACGCCGCTGAACCCGCCACTCCCCTTGGGGAGAGGGTGGCCCAACCGCGCCCGGTACCCGCGAAGATGTCTCGACAGCAGGGACAGTGGGTGAAGCATCTAACACCTGGGGTGCACCATGCGACGCACCAGACTCCCCACTGCCGCTACACTCCGAGGCAGCAGCCTGAAGACGGCTGACCGCGGCCATCAACACGCTCAGCTGTTCGCGAAGAGTGGCCAGCTCCTCCTGCGTCCGTACACAGCAGCCACACATCCTAGCCATCCTAAGAAATCAATTTACTATAGAGTGTTAATCAGCTTTTAACTAGACTGCTAATTCACTAAAGGCGGTTGATTATTGACTAAACTGTGATTGCTAACCACTTCTTGTAGAAACAAGGAAAATAGCACTACCTGTCTCTGGACGGTATTGAAAACAAACACTAGCACTACGAGCACTATGGCTGACTAAAGGGACTCTCTGACTGTATTCGAAACACACACGAGATCTATGGAACACTTAATAGCACTCTACTATTAAAGCTTCCTAAAAGCAAAAACACGCAGAAGAAGAAGTGACAAGTAAGAAAAATACAGATAATACTTAAATTAAGGTAGCTCGCTGCACAGCAGACGTGAAGCAGACGGCGGTTAGGGCGACACTGACACTACTGGCACTATGGCTGACTAAAGGGACTCTCTCTGACTGTATTCAAAACAAACACGAGATCTATGGAACACTTAATAGCACTCGACTATTAAAGCTTCCTAAAAGCAAAAACACGCTGAAGAAGAAGTGACAAGTAAGAAAAATACAGATAATACTTAAATTAAGGTAGCTCGCTGCACAGCAGACGTGAAGCAGACGGCGGTTAGGGCTTCTGCCTTGGTGCCAATGATGGTCGTATGCGTATTTGGCGCCGTGCAGGTGAGCGCCACAATCAGGACTGCATACGACGGAGGCACACAGGGCCAACACCCGGCATCATGGTGTGGGGAGCGATCTCCTACACTGGCCGTACACCTCTGGTGATCGTCGAGGGGACACTGAATAGAGTACGGTACATCCAAACCGTCATCGAACCCATCGTTCTACCATTGCTAGACCGGCAAGGGAATTTGCTGTTCCAACAGGACAATGCACGTCCGCATGTATCCCGTGCCACCCAACTTGCTCTAGAAGGTGTAAGTCAACTACCCTGGCCAGCAAGATCTCCGGATCTGTCCCCCATTGAGCATGTTTGGGACTGGATGAAGCGTCGTCTCACGCGGTCTGCACGTCCAGCACGAACGCTGGCCTAACTGAGGCGCCAGGTGGAAATGGCATGCCAAGCCGTTCCACAGGACTACATCCAGCATCTCTACGATCGTCACCATGGGAGAATAGCAGCCGGCATTGCTGCGAAAGGTGGATATACACTGTACTAGTGCTGACATTGTGCATGCTCTTTTGCCTGTGTCTACGTCCCTGTGGTTCTGTCAGTGTGATCATGTGATGCATCTGACCCCAGGAATGTGTCAATAAAGTTTCCCCTTCCTGGGACAATGAATTCACGGTGTTCTTATTTCAATTTCCAGGAGTGTACATAAGTTTTAAACGGAAGTGTCACATTATGTAGCAACAGAACGAGATGAACTACTTTGTTGAGGTTTTCATCAGACAATGAGTATTGAATAACTAAAGTTTCATTTCATTTGGAAATGTTATCCTATCCAGTATGAGGGGTGATCCCTTGGACACGAATAAGCATTCGTGAAGAATTTCTTGCCATGTCTGAAACACAGGCTGTGTCATGAAGTCTAGAGGCTGGTCTGAAAGTGCACAGCTTACCACAACGTAGCAGACTTGCACTATATGTGACAAAATATAGTACTGTGCAGGTGAGTCTTGCATACGTTTATTGTTCACTGCCTCTGTGGTGTGAATTGCAGCGTGAATTCTTGTATTGTGTAGATGGAAGATGCCGTTGGGTACCCTGATCAGAAGGGTATATCTTCCGGTTTTGCCATGTACTTGCGAGCATTGGTTTTCCCTTCAACAATAATGAAATCTATAAATGTGACTCCATATTATGTCTGGAGTGCGAGACTTCAGCTGGTCGATATCCAATAATAAAATACCATCAGCCTTTATTTTGGTTTTATTTGTTCGGCAACCAGTTTCGACCTAACATTATGTCATCTTCAGGCTTGCGTTTATCGAGTAACCCTCGTGTTGGAAACCAATGAAGCACTGCATGCACGGCTACTTATAAACATTAATATGTTTCCGTTACAATACTTGCTTGCACAGGGAGTGGACAGAGTACTATAATATTCACTGCTATCTCGTACCGCATTCCTAACACTCGGTAACTACCAGAACAACTAATGACTAATTCCTAAACCAGTTTCGAAATTGTGCTCAGAACATATATTCTGTCTTTTCTGTCTCTCTGAGTAAGACATCGACTTGTTAATCACTGAATGAGCAGATTACTTTTATTTCCTCTAAATATGATGACAACAAACCTCTTTGCTCTAAATACAACATGGACAAGCTGCCCGAGGTGACTCCTAACCAGTGCTCCTCGTTCTTAAGCAGCTTTCTGCCGCCAACGAAGCATTCTATTTATAACTGTTCTCGCTGTGTGACTCTTACATCTCATCTCACGATCGTGGTATATTATTTGCTATACTCTCTTTTGTCCCATGCAGATTTCAGCTGTGCTGAAATTATGTTTCAGCCTTCGCCCCAGTTTGTTAACCATCGGAGATGCGGTCTCAGCTTTTTTTGTTGTTGAATAATCTCGCTAATTTTCATGAGACTATTCCCTAGTATATCATAATCTACAATTCCGATTTCTTTTTTGTCTCTATTACTTTTCGTTGCATTAATCCTATGTATTAGAAGTACCTCAAATATACACTCCTGGAAATGGAAAAAAGAACACATTGACACCGGTGTGTCAGACCCACCATACTTGCTCCGGACACTGCGAGAGGGCTGTACAAGCAATGATCACACGCACGGCACGGCGGACTCACCAGGAACCGCGGTGTTGGCCGTCGAATGGCGCTAGCTGCGCAGCATTTGTGCACCGCCGCCGTCAGTGTCAGCCAGTTTGCCGTGGCATACGGAGCTCCATCGCAGTCTTTAACACTGGTAGCATGCCGCGACAGCGTGGACGTGAACCGTATGTGCAGTTGACGGACTTTGAGCGAGGGCGTGTAGTGGGCATGCGGAAGGCCGGGTGGACGTACCGCCGAATTGCTCAACACGTGGGGCGTGAGGTCTCCACAGTACATCGATGTTGTCGCCAGTGGTCCGCGGAAGGTGCACGTGCCCGTCGACCTGGGACCGGACCGCAGCGACGGACGGATGCACGCCAAGACCGTAGGATCCTACGCAGTGCCGTAGGGGACCGCACCGCCACTTCCCAGGAAATTAGGGACACTGTTGCTCCTGGGGTATCGGCGAGGACCATTCGCAACCGTCTCCATGAAGCTGGGCTACGGTCCCGCACACAGTTAGGCCGTCTTCCGCTCACGCCCCAACATCGTGCAGCCCGCCTCCAGTGGTGTCGCGAAAGGCGTGAATGGAGGGACGAATGGAGACGTGTCGTCTTCAGCGATGAGAGTCGCTTCTGCCTTGGTGCCAATGATGGTCGTATGCGCGTTTGGCGCCGTGCAGATGAGCGCCACAATCAGGACTGCATACGACCGAAGCACACAGGGCCAACACCCGGCATCATGGTGTGGGGAGCGATCTCCTACACTGGCCGTACACCTCTGGTGATCGTCGAGGGGACACTGAATAGTGCACGGTACATCCAAACCGTCATCGAACCCATCGTTCTACCATTCCTAGAGCGGCAAAGGAACTTGCTGTTCCAACAGGAAAATGCACGTCCGCATGTATCCCGTGCCACCCAACGTGCTCTAGAAGGTGTAAGTCAACTACCCTGGCGAGCAAGATCTCCGGATCTGTCCCCCATTGAGCATGTTTGGGACTGGATGAAGCGTCGTCTCACGCGGTCAGTACGTCCAGCACGAACGCTGGTCCAACTGAGGCGCCACGTGGAAATGGCATGGCAAGCCGTTCCACAGGACTACATCCAGCATCTCTACGATCGTCTTCATGGGAGAATAGCAGCCTGCATTGCTGCGAAAGGTGGATATACACTGTACTAGTGCCGACATTGTGCATGCTCTGTTGCCTGTGTCTATGTGCCTGTGGTTCTGTCAGTGTGATCATGTGATGTATCTGACCCCAGGAATGTGTCAATAAAGTTTCCCCTTCCTGGGATAATGAATTCACGGTGTTGTTATTTCAATTTCCAGGAGTGTATATATTGAAATGCGGTAGGGAGCTGATGTTGAGTGAGAACGTGCTGAGCCATAATGAATTTATTAACGTATCGAAACACATTAATGAACTAATTTTTAAACACAAAATACAAGAATAACATAAACTGAAAATACTAAATTTCAGTAACCAACTGATGGCAAACACCTCAAAAGGGCAACAGTATAGAATCACTTCCTTTTGGAAAGAATATTAAATGAAGCAAAAAAAATGAATTTGCATTACAAAGAGAGAAATATACAATCAAATTATTATGTCGCAAATATCAACCATCGGCTATTCCCATTAATTATATGATCACAGAGACAGTGCCAAAGGCGACGACATTAGCAATAATTTCTCCTTCTCTATTAACATAGAAAGAAGGTTGCCCCTATCACAGTACTAGAGACCTTCATTAAAAAATTCAGTCATGCTGCTCAGGCATCTTTAACAAGATCAAAATTAACAAGAGATACAATCACCTATCTTGTAACACAGACTCAAGTCGTTAATTATTTAGTAAAAGCCCGCATCTCGTGGTCGTGCGGTAGCGTTCTCGCTTCCCACGCCCGGGTTCCCGGGTTCGATTCCCGGCGGGGTCAGGGATTTTCTCTGCCTCGTGATGGCTGGGTGTTGTGTGACGTCCTTAGGTTAGTTAGGTTTAAGTAGTTCTACGTTCTAGGGGACTGATGACCATAGATGTTATGTCCCATAGTGCTCAGAGCCATTCGATCCATTTAGTAAAAATTAAACATACTACAAATGCAGAAATTCTCCTTTGGTTTTTTTCTGTAGATGTAAACAATTCAGTAAACAGCTCGAGCTCGTTATACTAGCCAACAGGTAACTATACAAGTGCCTCGGAAATAATAACAATTTTCACTGACTATAAAGAACAATTCGTACTTTAATAGCAGAGGACACACCGAATACTGTGCGTCCTGCAGAAGTTGCTTTAAATGAGCCATATACATGGATGCGATCAACATACGTCCCCACCAAACCCGAAGTCAGCAGAGGCATCACTCAGGCCAACGGGCGACTGCAGACTCTTGCCACAACACGCCGCCTCGCTTGCACCCTTCGCCGTCCGTGTCGGACTCTCCTCTTCTCCAGGTCGTCGCTGCCCTGAACTACCTTCTCCTCTGATCGGTCCTCTACCGGCGATAGTAGCGGTCCAAGCGCTCTTGCGGCCAGAGGGATTCAAAATCCGCAGGATTTACTCGAAATTAAGCGCGAGCGCAAGGCACAATTTTCTAACGACATTTGTCTAAGTGTTTTCAGTTTTTATCTTTGTCCTTTGCACTCAACGGGGTTGTATTACCCGTACGTGTTACATTAAAAATATGTTTATTTGGGTTGCCTGAATTCTTTAATTACTGCACCTGTGAAAGTAGTCTTGCATTATACGGGGTGGTCACAACCAAATTTCGAGTTTCAAAATACTGTAAAAACGAATCGCTCCTCGGAATTACATTTGAACGAAATACTGTCGAAGATGAGACAAACGCTATGGAGGAAAATTAGCGAAATTTTTACCACTAAATGATACTAAAGGCGACAGAATATGCCAAATAAAAGACGCAGAGTACACATCTCTTGTTTAATTTGCGTCTGAGACGGCCGGCATGCCTATCTCAGTGCAGTAGCGCGTGCTGCTGGTAGAGATATTTCACAAGAAGAGTGACTGTGCACTATTAGCTCTGCAGAAGTTCCAGGCACTCAAGGTTAGTCCGATGTTTGCCAGATTCTTTTGAAGTGCAATGTGGCAGAGGGAGCAATTCAATTGATTCAACGCCAGTAAAAGATGTGGTCACAGTACTGCTGGATGGATCGAGCGGTGCTGCGCAAATATGCAGAGCACAGGAAGTTTCTCAAACTTTAGACATACCTGTGAGTACGGTGAATAAAACTCTACGAAAAATTCCTGAGTTGCTAAACACACAAAATTACCCACATTGAGGAACTGCTTCGTGATGAACTTCCAGTAACCCAAAGTTTTGCTCTAGAATTTCCTGCTTTCATGGAAGTGGACAGTGAATGGCCATGGAATATTCTGAGGGCTCCAAGGACATGCCATTACACATCTACATCTACGTCACGATGGTTACTTTTAAAATCACACTTAAGTGTCTGGCAGAGGGGTCATGAAACCACCTTCACCCTAATTATTTATTATTCCATTCTCGAACAGCGCGGGGAAAAATGGAACAATTACATTTTTCGGTGCAAGTTCTGATTTTCCTTTTCTCCCTATGAAGGTCAACAAACGTTTTCGCATTCGAAGGAGAAAGTTGGTGATTCCAATCTCGTGATCAATGAAAAACGCCTTGGTTTTAATAATTTCCACCCGAAATCCTGTATCATATTCTTGACACTCTCTTCCCTATTCTTTCGATAGTACAAAATGTGTTACCCTTCTTTGAACTTTCCGTTGTTCCTGTCTGTTAAGGATCCCACAAGGCGCAGCGGTACTCCAAAAGAGTACGGACAAGAGCAGTGTAGGAAGTGTCTTTACATCTACATCTACATCCTTAATCCGCAAGCCACCTGAAGGTGTGTGACGGAGGGTACCTTGAGTAACTCCATCGGTTCTCTCTTCTATTCCAGTCTCGTATTGTTAGTGGGAAGAAGGATTGTCGGTATACCTATGTCGGCTCTAATTTCTCTGATTTTATCCTCATGGTCTCTCAGCGAGATATACATAGGAGGGAGAAATATACTGTTTGACTCCTCGGTGAACGTATGTTCTCGAAACTTCAACAAAAACCCGTACCAAGCTACTGAGCGTCTCTCCTGCAGAGTCTTCCACTGGAATTTATCTATCATCTCTGTAACGCTTTCGCGATTACTAAATGATCCTGTAACGAAGTGCGCTGCTCTCCGTTGGATCTCCTCTATCCCTTCTATCAACCCTATCTGGTACGGATCCCACACCGCTGAGCAACATTCAAGCAGTGGGCGAATAAGCGTACTGTAACGTACTTCCTTTGTTTTCGGGTTGCATTTCCTTACGATTCTTCCAATGAATCTCAGTCTGGCATCTGCTTTACCGATGATCAACTTTATATGATCATTCCATTTTAAATCACTCCTAATGCCTACTTCCAGATATTTTATGGCATTAACTGCTTCCAGTTGCGGACCTGCTATATTGTAGCTATACCGTTAGCAATTCGAATGGTCTCATGGGCTAGTTGCACGAAATAACATTCAGAGAATTCGTGTAACACAATTTCGTATGATGTTTCGTGTGCACCTCTGTATTTAAACACACATTTCCGCCAGCTTATGATGGGCAAATTAAATACACCACCAACTATAATTGTCTGGGTGAGGTATGTATTTCAAAATTAGACTCAAGTTTTCTTTAAATCTTTCAGGAATTTTAGCATCTGATATCTGAGGTCGGTAAAAGCATCGAATTATTATTTTATTCCGGTTGAAAACAATAACCTCGTCCATACTAGCTCACAGGAACTATCTACTCCAATTTCGCGATAAAATAAACTACTTCACGTTACCTTCCATTCGGAAAGTGGGTGCACTCAGTGACTTATAAATTATAGAGTGCAGCAAGCAGTCGTCATTTTTTAGATTTTATTACGCAAATCCAGATTTCGGTTAGTAGCTAGCCATTCTCAATGCACTATTTTCTATTCTACACGCATCTAAGTTCTGTTCTTCGGGCGACCCGCAATAATGATTGTGTGGTCGATGCGGCCTATTCTACACCCTATTTTAGATCTATATGAGGATGCTATGCTGATTATATTTATATGTTTTGACGATGCCATTATGGCCTTATCACCTTAGGACATGGTATAAAAAAGATCTGAGAGTGGTCATTAAGGACTGAAACCGCTCACCGTCAAAAGACTTCAAATTGTGATCAAAGACTGCAATAAAAAACATTTGAAATTACTGGATCACTGTTTGTATACGCGACCATTTCACAGATGATGAAACTGAAATTTTAATTATAATAACCCTGCACGTCAATATCCAGCTTAATATTCCTCTCGTCAATCAGGAAATGAAGTTAAATTAATATTTCTCGTTGCTTATTCTCTAAATGAGAAAAGGCGGTCTTTCCCTCCACTAATTTCACTATGACAACTCTTTATTTGCCATGTGGACGTCACAGAAAAGGAAATTTAACTAAATTCTTAGGGGCAACGTCTCAGATCGAAGTAGCAGAATGCCTGTTTGTTGATAAGTCTTTACCGATAACGAATGCTCTTCTAGCTGTGATAGCGCTTTATCACAAAAAAACGATTTTTGGATTTCAGATGAATCTCTTAGTCAAAACAAACTAATATCACAATCAGATAATCTATAATATTAGGTTTCTCTCCTACTTCGAATGCAATGGTAAACGTGAGTTGTAATTCAAATGCTTCTAGCGAAAATTAACTTCGAGAATTCCAGAACAAAAAACGGATGGCACCATATAAAAATACGGAGCTTAACATATGCAACAAGTAACAGATGTTAGTTCACAAAGTATAAAAACTAACATATCTGACTGATGATTGGATTAAAATTACTTAATTTTAAGTCTCATAGTTAATAAAATAAATAAAAACAACTGCGAGCACACTGTAGGAAGCGGTGCAACTCATGAAGGTGACCAGCTACAGTGCATTTCACAACTCGCCCCCACGCCCTGCCCCCCCCCCTACACAGACCCGACTTCTATGATGGTGCCACCACACAGAAGCTACTGTCCTCATAGTCAGCCTGCATTAGGCAATACTGACTTCATTTTAATTACAGATCTGTTCATGAGTTAAAGAAAACATTCTTCGTATTGTGGTTTTTAGTCTGGTGGAGATGGTTGGTGGCTTCACCATCACTGTTTTCCTTTCGTTACTGGAGTGCGAATACGTTCTGGTTCACCTCCGCCAGCAGCTATCAGCCCTTTCTTTGCATCAACTAGGAAACAAATCAAACAAATATCTTTATCACATCCTGATGCTGACCTTTCCTAATAGTAATATCAAACAGGGTATCTGCTTCATCTGCGCACTAACAGCTTCAATAAGACAAACATTGCTACAAAAACGTTTTATATTTAGCATCTGAACATGTGAAGCTGTCTCCTTTGTCAAATATTAGCTGTACAGTAAACACGTTTTTGTCCATAAAACATTCATAAACAGTGATCTGTTAAAGGGAACAGAAGATAAATATCACTTTTTAAAGAAGAAATTGGCGTTGATTCCATTTCGCAGGCTCTTAGGAATAATCCTTATCAGGGGCTCACTTACATTTATATTCATACAAATATACAAGGTGTTGCAAAAAGGTACGGCCAAACCTTCAGGAAAGAAAATATGTTATGTGAACATGTGTCCGGAAACGCTTACTTTCCATGTTAGAGCTTATTTTATTAATTCTCTACAAATCACATTAATCATGGAATGGAAACACACAGCAACAGAACATACCAGCGTGACTTCAAACACTTTGTTACAGGAAATGTTCAAAATGTCCTCCGTTATCGAGCATACATGCATCCACCCTCCGTCGCATGGAATCCCTGATGCGCTGATGCAGCCCTGGAGAATGATATATTGTATCACAGCCGTCCACAATACGAGCACGAAGAGTCTCTACATTTGGTAACGGGATTGCGTAGACAAGAGCTTTCAAATGCCCCCATAAATCAAAGTCAAGAGTGTTGAGGTCAGGCGGGCGTGGAAGCCATGGAATTGATCCGCCTCTACCAATCCATCGGTTACCGAATCTGTTGTTGAGAAGTGAAGTGTACGAACACTTCGACTGAAATGTGCAGGATCTCCATCGTGCATGAACCACAATTTGTGTCGTACTTGTAAAGGAACATGTTCTGGCAGCACAGATAGCATATTCCGTATGAAATCGTGATAACGTGCTCCATTGAGTGTAGGTGGAAGAACATAGGGCCCAATCAAGACATCACCAACAATGCCTGTCCAAACGTTCACAGAAAATCTATGTTGATGACGTGATTGCACAATTGCGTGCGGATGCTCGTAAGCCCATACATGCTGATAGTGAAAATGTACAATTTGATCACGTTACTGACGAAACTAAAATGAGCGCAAACATGGAAATCAAGCGTTTCCGGGCACATGTCCACATAACATCTTTTCTTTATTTGTGTGTGAGGAATGTTTCCTGAAAGTTTGGCCGTACCTTTTTGTAACACCCTGTGGATGTGCGAATAACTAAGTAATTATAACCAAGGGTTACAAATGGTAGCATCTGTCCAAGGCGTCTTGAAACTTTATTAATAACACACATTAAAAGAAGACGGAGGGCAATGAAGGTCTGCAACACAAATCTTAAATATAAATCTGCCAAGACAGGACTCACATATCTGATACTCTGACCGCCATTAAAACCACATTATAGAGTCCTGTCCTTTTCGATCCATCCAGTAATGTTCATGTAGATAATAACAGGATTCCGACATCATTCAGTTCGTAGTAAAGTTACAGTTATTAAGTAATTCACTCATAAATTGCCATCGCTATCGTATTTGTTTAGTCACCATAGCTACGCAACATTTATTGCAAACCAGAAAAAAAGACCGGAAACCCCATCACTTCTCCTTTATGTTCAAAAACATATTTGAAAAACTTCTGGGTTTGCAGCAACTGTCAGCTTACAGCTTCAATAGGATGTTCGTTTCAGAAATGACCATCATAGACAGCTATATAATTCGTATCTAAGACTTTCATGCAAGCGGTTTATTGATTAACAAGTCAAATCGTACAACGTACACCATCTGATCACAAGTATCCAAATATGTATTAAGGGACATTAATAAAGAGTATGCACACCCTTCGCCTTTATGACGGCTTCAACTCCGCTAGGGACGCTTTCAATTATGTGTCGGGTTGTGTGGAGGAATAACATCCCACCGTCCCTCAAGAACCTGAACCGGAGAAGGTTAGACTCTGGAATCCAGAGCTCAGTCTACTCGTACGCCCTCATACCATACACCACTTCCTCCGTTCTTCGCTGCACATGATGAGAAGTAACTTTTTCCAGGCATTCGCCAAACCTAGAACCTTCCTTCGGATTGCCTCAGGGTATAACATGATTCATCACTCCGTTTCCCCTCATCCGCTTTCCAGTGACGTCACTGTTTACGCCACCTCATGCATCTCTTAGCTTTGATTACAGAAACGTGTGGCTTCTGAGAAGCTACTTGACCAATGTACCCTATCTTTTTAGCTTTCTACGCTCATTGTTCCACTGGTAGCACTCTGGAACTCATGAGCGACTCTTTCTACTGATTTCATGTGATACCTTAGAATGGTCCTTTGCACTGCTCCATGGTCGCTTTACGTCAGTACACGAGATCTGTCTGATCTTGTTTTTCTTACGGTTGTTTCCACTTCACTGGGACATTGCCAACAGTGATGTGCTGTGCATGTGCGACACCCTGTGCTCTCGGTTGCCGATAGTATAAGCGCTGTATATGTCTCTGCCCTATTTACGTGAAACTGGGCGATGCTAGCCTGCAAGAGGGTATGTGGACAACGGCATGTGGGGATAGCAGCGTGTGCAGTAAGTCGAACAGACTTGCTAGCAGCATTGCGGAGCGTTGGGAGCCCAGTTATCCGCAGGATGGGTGAGCGCTCCGTCGGGCCGAACATAGATGGAAGGAGCCAGCCTAGCCTCTGGAGGCTTACTGGCGCCGTCACGCAAGTTGGTGTTTACTGTAAGCTACTCGACAGCTAGAGGAAGCCAACCTGCTCAGGAAACCTTTGCGTATCTATAGAGTGGACTTTATGTTGAACCCTTCTCTGTAACGGGCAGTAATTTTGTTCTTAACTTATGTGTGACTCAATGCATCCTTGTTCCTTTCGGATCCAGCATGTATCGGTTGTCGTTACTCCGATAGATGCTAGCAAAGGCACTCGTTCGTATTTTTCTATTAAGTTTTATTTAGCCGATTCTGTGGGTAAATATTTGCAATTTGTGACAAAAGTGAATTCTAATTTGAATTTTGATTCCTACTTACTGCGTTACTGGGTCGTGTGGCTTGTTTCATTGTGTATGCAAGCCCTCGATAACTGTTAAAATCCTTTCTGCAAGCTCCCTGTCGGGTGCATTCCCTATTCACCACTTGAGAGCCTTGTTTTATTTATTGCTGTTCCGTACTTTATTAGAATAGTGTTGAAATCTGATTATGTGTATGTGTTACATAACGTCTTTTAGTAAATTTACAAGCCAGGAACCAGCCTCACTGCATGCTGTATTTGTTCTTGAGTCTTTCGTCAGATTATTTATATTAATGTAATCTTCTTGTGAAGTTGCGCTCTATAATTGTGAGGCATCTGACCAGATAATTCTAGTAAAACCGCAATATTTCTTGCTATCTGCTTGCAAAACTGGCTACCTGTGTGGAAACTGTATTGTGATTTTTTTACTTGCCATTGTTGCCTCAACTGATTTAGATAATTCTCTCTGTATATTTCATCATCTACTGCTCTTGCTTGCCTATCTGTAAACCCTTGAGATTAAGGGTGACGAGCACAAAATAAGCGTAATTTATTTTTATAGTAACGCTTATTTCTTTAGTCTGGAATACTTTTGTAAATTACTTCTGTAGTAATATACTCTTTTAGTAACTGCTGGAGAGCTCAATTTCTATTTATTTCTTTAGTTGTAGCAAAAGTAGTAACGCCTTTTTTGCTGAAGAACTTAGCCATTTCTGCACACTGCTCACACGTGCATTGATTGTTGCCAGACATTATTAGATCACCATTTGAGTAATTTATGTTCATCGCAATAATATTAGAAGCAAGAAAGGGTTATTAAATTTAAATATTAAAATTGATAAATCTAAATTCTATTGTACTAATTAATAATAAGGTCTGTGTATTATGAAAAAGAAACGTGCTATTAGTGGCTGAATCTGTTGTTAACCCCGCCATATACGGCTACCAGCGTCCATTTTTAGTTGTTGACACGTCTTAATTTCAGCGCCAGTTTACGATACGAACTAGCAGCAAAATGGAGGTAACCAGTAAACGTTCAACAGAAACTGAAAAAGAGCGGGTTTGTGAAATAATGAATCTATTGACTCTAAACAGCACCATGTCAAAAAGCTGAAAACGAAAAAGGATTCTTGGGAAAAAACACACGTTGAATACAAAGCAGAAGCTCTTACACAAAGGTCACAAGAGGAGCGTAAAGTAATTTGGAAGGACATGAAGCCGAAAGGAAAGAAAATAAAAGCTAGAAACACAACAGGACGATTTCAATCTGGCGGTGGAGTAGATGAAGTGAAGAGCGACTTCATAAGCCTAAAGGTGGTTGATATGATCCCACAAGTTTGTGAGGGGATAGCTGAAGTTAATGTCAATTACACATCTCAAGATAATGTGATACTTTCCTGCCACTTCGTTGGTGATAGCCGCTCTGAAAGTAGCAATGAAACTGTTGAATGTAGAACTTTATCCCATAGGCCTGCATTCTCTGGTGGGGGTTTACCAGAAGACACTCCCAGCAAAAGAGGGAGAGAAGATGCGGTTGTAGTGAAGAACCGAGAGTTATTGAAAAAAGCAGACAAGTTTCATTCCTTAAAAATGCGTTTAATGCTAGAGGAATAGAAAAAAAATGTTAACAACAGGAAGGCCAAGAGAAATCATGGAATAAGAGCTTAGCCTTAAAATAAGATTACGAATAAGTTCACTAATGTAATGGAGCAAACTTCAGGTTGCAGTTCTTCAGCCAATATGCTCAAGAAATTTCGGTTTTTGTGAACGAATAACAAAATATTCACATTTATAAAACATCTCTTATTTCCTTGATTTTTTAAATGGTTAATGTGTTCTTGTTTCTTGTATGGCATTATATTTGTGTTTATCATTTCAGCATGGGTACTAATTTTTGATAATACCCATTTCTAATATTTATCTGAATTATAATGTTATAGAGGAAGTCTTGTTTTAAACAATCGAAACATTGTATGACTTTGTATACTCAATGAAGAAATAAAATGAGAATCTTAATCCCCTAGTAAAAAATAAGGAAGAAAAAAAAGAACAAATTAAAATTACACAGAAATAAAATGAGTCACTTTTCACTGCAGTTGTGACAATCCGGTGGCGTATTTATTCATTTAAGAAGACAAAGTCTTTACATGAACTTCTTATTAAACTAGCAAACTAGGTACAATTTGAATTAAAGTAATTAAGCACAATATATCTTCTGAACGACTGGTCTGCAGCATCTGCTTCTGGCTGAAATGTGTATTGTTCGATGTCATTCACCTTCATAGCATCACGGTGAAACACCTCTCAAACTTCTATTCCCAAGTTGTGTAGAACTGTGAGAGTCACAATAACATTCTCACACTTGTTTGGTTTAAATCGCATTGTTTTAATGAGAATTTGGGCTCTATTGTCCCGCCATTCGGCTCCTGTGTGAGCTCGGAACATAGCCGTCATAAGATGTTTGGAGAGAGCATATCCACTATCTCCAATAAGCAACACATCATATTGTCCATTTTTAAATACTACAGCATTTCTACTATTTTCCCAAAGATTAAAGATAAAATCCTCGTAAATACTATAAAAATTAATTTTATAATATTGTAGGTAAGAAAAAGAACCGTTGGTAATGTTGAAAGAAACCTTTATACTTGACAATTATGCTTCTACAATATATTTCTCGCCTCTTATTCTCTCTCTACAATAAATTTTATTTCGCAGTGCAATGCCAGAGGTAGGTACACAAGTTAAAGAATCATTGTGGCCGGAAGAAACCCTCGGCTGGTCATTATCATCACTAGTTTCTGATGAATAGCGCAGGAGGATTGTATTAAACCCTTCTGCTTCTGAGTTAGAGAAATCTGAAAAGCTTCTATAATTTTAGCTTCAGCATGGACAGGTCCAGGACGTGATCAATTACAACAGCCAACCGAACTGCTACTGACAACAAATGGATGCTTAATGCCCATTATACGCAACAACAGGAAATTGAACACAGTCGGAACCAATCATAAATGTGTAACTGTCTCCAAATTTGTAGTCACAAAGCAAAACTGTTAAGGTTCAATAAGCTCCAAGCAGAATGGGACTTAACATCTGAGGTCATCGGTCTCCTAGACTTAGAACTACTTAAAGCTATCTAACCTAAGGACATCACACACATCCACGCCCGAGGCAGGATTCGAACCAGTGACCGTAGCAGCAGCGCGGTTCCGGACTGAAGCGCCTGGAACTTCTCGGCCATAGCGGCCGGCAACTGTTGAGCGAAATTAAACTTCGTCAAAAACTATTAAAAATCAGAAAATCGCAGGAACAGAGTATTTTAAAGACCATAGACATTCGCACCTTGAAATAAAAGAACGGTCCATTTATGGCCAATTTACCCCTGGTGGGCGTTGTAGTGCTTACATAATTTAGAATTGGTTCTGATGTTTGTATGGTAATTTACACTATACATACATCAGAGAGAATATAAAGATTCTTTTCTAACAAGATAAAAAATAAATTAAGGCATGTATTCAGATATGTTGGTAACCCTGCTACAACTTTTAATGTATTCCTCTAAATGTGTAAATGCGTACTGAGTGACAACGCATACCATTTTCTAGTTATAAGCGAAGATCATGGTTAAAATAAAGGGCACAGTTATAATAATACTCATAGCTTTATCAGTATGTTGCAAGGTAATGGAAGATGAAAAACGGAAACTGTAATCTAGGTGTTGTGGATGCACTATCAAAATGTGATTGAACCTAGCGGTTTGTATTTGTTGTATATATGCAAATGATGTAAACAGTGAATATAAGTTAAATATGTAGGAATAGAAAATGCAGTCTTAGAGTATAATATATATGTTGTAGATACAGCAGAGATATATACTGAGAATGTGAGATATATTATGTCAGTATATTATGAAACTGGAAATTAGATATGTATATGACGGTAAATTTTTGAATTTCTATGTGCTATGAACATCCAGTGTTTGATACAACATTGAGCCACATATCTCACTAATGTTTTTTCTTGTTCTCTACACCTGTCATATCCTGCTTATATTCCATGCTGTAACATGGTATTATATGAGGCAAATTTGTTAAAATTTTTTATAACGTGGCGATATGCATCCTGCCCTAAATTCCATGTATCAGGAACAAATTTTTAAAGGTTTTCTATGACATAGGACCGAGTGTCATTAAGTTTCCATTGTGTGATAGTGTACTTTAGGATTATGGGTGGAAAGTGACAAGTGTTTACTACTGCAAGATAAAAAAAATTACCATTGCATAGACACACTATAGTATTTGGCTGACTCTGAAAATTAGTTTGGAGTGGGTAGTTGAAATCATAGCAAACCTCATTTCTTACTTAGATAAGTGTGTATTTTTACAGTTCTGTAGACTAGTTCATCATTGTGACATTACCTAGATAAGGCTGCATTATTACAGTTCAGTAGACTTATTCATCAATGTGACATGTATTTTGGGCTGTCTGACAGAATAAGCAGCCCTCACCAACTGCTCTTTAATACTTAAGTTAGGCCAGTAGTGCCAAGACAGTTTTTTAATTGATATAGAAGAAATATTTATGTATTTAGATAAATAATAGGGACTACATTTGGTTTCCGTAACATGTGGTACAGTAATCGACCTACACTTGTTGTCATGTACAGCGTAGCTTGTAAGTTGGATCAGTAGTTGTGTTGCATATTGTTTCTAAATTTAAACAAGAATCTCCTTACGTATTTTCACAAATGATACAAACAATATAATTTCGGTGCAGAGATCGAATTTTCGTTATTGCTCAGAAGTCTACAGTTATTCTAGTGTATTACAATAACTGCCCTCTTGTGGTTTGTACTGGTGTCATTTTTAGAATGCTCGAACTTTTCTGTGTCGAAACTAGTGTATTATTGTCATTCATCGTGTTTATTGGATATTATATTTGATGTTCTTATAAGTTATAATTTTGGATTACAAAAGCATACTGATTAAGTGACATAATTCTATTAATGCTAGTGACCTCACCAGATGTTGTATTGACCTCACCAGATGTTGTATAGGTACCTCTCTGCATTTGGAACGGTTATGCTTGTCGATCCTCTCCTTGCTGGAGGGGAGAGGTCTAACATCGCTTCGCTAGGGAGCATTATCCGATGTGACACGGTAGAGCTCATGGTAGGGTTGGTATCATGTACAAGACAACGATGAATCTATTTACATTTACCTAAACATAACAGCTCAGTGGAGCGATGTGTAGCACTGTTCCCTTTCAGCGGAACTACGATCAACAAACCCCTCGACGGCACGAGCAGCGAGGTATGTCACCTGGGAACAGCACATGTTCTACATTTATCATCCACTTTCGGGTATTTCCCGGCATTTACAGCCCCATGTGCCTTACGTTAAATGACTTGTCTCAACGTCATGTACGTCGCTCCGGAAGCTCAACGTTAGTAGTAAATACCCTATAGAACTGCAATACAGACGTGGTGGAAGTGGTAATAACATTTACATGCTTGTCTGTATGTTACACGTAATATTTTGATAAATAACACGGATATTTTTGACATGGAAGAACTGTAACTTACGTACTTAATTGTGACTGTCGTCTATATTTTACTGCGTGAAAGTACAAGAGTTCGTGCTTATATATTTTTCATAAAGCTAAAGTGAAGAGAGACAATATTTATAAACATTTAATTGCACTAGGTTGTTTCGTAATACGTTACAATCCGAATTTGGTAAGGAAACTTACAACATTGTTTTTAAGGATCTAATACGAAAAAGTACAATTAATTAACAACATTGTTTTTAAGGCACTAATACAAAAAAGAAAGATTAGTTACAACTCATTGTTCTGATTCGGAGAAAACTAGAGTCTTATGAGAAAGCTTGAAGTACATCACCTTGTCCATAGCGTGCATGGCGTCGTCGCTGGCGGCGCAGTGTACCTGTGTATCGCAGCTTGAAGGCTATTGATATTGACCTTGCTGGTCAATTTAATAAGCAGCAGTTAATTGGAGGCCCTAATGTATTTCGTGGCCTGCATCTGAACTTTACCTGTGATGTACAGGCATTGTTTGGAGGTAGTACTTGGCTCACACTTGCTGTTGTGTGGGGCAATCAAGCAGATTATGGTGGCCTTGAAGCTTTTCCTGACGCCAACATTCTCACTTGGAAGACATGGAGTATTTCTGAGACTACTGGACTGTTGGCTAAACAGCCTTATGGTACTCTAGTTCCAAGCATGCCATTTGTTTTGAGCACAAGGAAGAAGAAGAAACTAAATGCTGATGAGTACTTGTTTATATGGGCCAAAGTTGGTAACGGCAATTGTAAAATAAAGATTAATGGTGATTGTATGATATATTATAGACAACAACTAACAAAACATTCATACTTGTTTTATCCATTAAGGACGTATTATATGGGACTACGACCTTTTTGAAAGTTACACATTGGAAAAATGATGTTATGGACAGAATAATTTACACTGTTAGAAAGTCATATTTTGTGTAATTTTTGGGCATCTGAAAGAAATGGAGTGATGCATTACAGATGAATCCCTTACCTCTCTGAATTTACGACTTTCAAGTTGCGTTAAAGTATATTATGAACACGAGATTTCAGTGCTAAAGCAGGTGCCTTATATCTATCTTACATGAAATTAATGGAAGGAAGGATAACTTTTAGTTCACTTTCTTTAGGCCATCAAGGGGTAGTCAGGTACTCCACCTTATTCACCTACTTTATTTTTTCATTTATTTACACCTCATATTCCGAAGTCCCAAATTGAGGAGCAAATCTCCAAGGTCATCGAGCGTGTCAGTACGTGAAATTACAACATAAAAGTAATAACAGATAAAAATAAAATATTTATGAACCCGAAAAAAGGCAGTCTATAAGTTTAAGTAAACGCGATCAAAAATAAAAGAAGAATCAGCTTAATTTTTCAAGGAACTCCTCAACAGAATAGAAGGAGTGACCCATGAGACAACTCTGCAGTATCGAATTTAAAAGCGCGTGGATTACTGCTAAGATTTTTGAATTCGAGTGGTAGCTTACTGAAAATGGATGCAGCACTATACTGCACACCTCACACCTTTCTGCATGCGAGTTAAGGAAGTCCCACCAAAATGAATGTTTGATTGCAGCGAAGTATTAACTGAGTGAAACCTTCTTATTCTTGGGAATAAGCTAATATTGTTAACAAGACATGACAGTACGGAATGAACAGGGTTCAACAAGAGGTTCCGGCAATTACACCACTTATTGCCAGAGCTGCCCGTTTCTGAACCAAAATACCATACGACATAAGTGAATGAAGACAAGCAAAGTACGAGGGTCACTCAGAAAGAAACGAAAACAATTTGATTTAATCCATCTTTTATTCTACATGTTTGAAAGTTTTACAGTGTGTAGATACATCCTTCAATAACAATATCTTCATTTCGCCACAAAATTTCCATCCCTCTCAACTGCCTTGCGCCACCTTGGAGCCAGTGGCTGTATACCCGCACGGTAAAATTCTGGACCAACCTGTTGGAGCCACTGTTTGGCAGCGTGCACAAGGGAGTCATCATCTTCATACCTTGTTCCACGAAGAGAGTCTTTCAGTTTCCCAAAGAGATGCTACTCACATGGGGCCAGGTCAGGAATGTAAGGGTGTTTCAGTGTTGTCCATCAAAGATTTGCGATCGCTTCCATAGTTTTTTAATGACGTGTGGCCGTGCATCGTCGTGCGACAGCAAAACATCCTGTTTTTGCCGATGTGGTCAAACACGATTCAGTCGATCTTGCAGTTTCTTCATTGTCGTCACATATGCATCAGAATTTATGGTGGTTCCACTTGGCATAATGTCCACAAGCAAGACTGCTTCGGAATCGAAAAACACCGTAGCCATAACTTTTCCAGCAGAAGGTGTGGTTTTAATTTTTTTTTTTCCTTGGGTGAATTTGCCACTCCATTGATTGCCTCATCGTCTTTGGTGAACAATGATGGAGCCATGTTTCATCACCTGACACAATTTTTCCAAGAAATTAATTTCCACCATTCTCGTACTGTTTTAAAAGTTCGCTGCATACCGTTCTTCTTATTTCTTTGTGAGCCACTGTCAACATCCTGGGAACCCACATGGCACATCCTTTTTTTTTTAACGCCAACACATTCAGTATCCTGCGAACACTTCCTTCCCCTATCCCTATGTAGCACGACAATTAGTTCACTGTGATACGTCTGTCAGGAGTCACGAATTCCTCAACTCTCTGCACATTGCCTGGAGTGTGTGTAGTACGAGGCCTGCCGCTGCGAGGACAATCCTCAATATTGCCGTGCCCGCTTTCATCACGGAACGCGCTTGCCCATCGACTAACTGCACTGCGATCGACAGCAGCATCTCCATACACCTTTTACAGCCTCTTGTGGATGTTTTCCAGTGTCTCGTCTTCTCAGGACATGAATTCTATAACAGCACGTTGCTTCTGACGAACGTCCAGTGTAGCAGCCATCTTGAAGACATGCTGTGACGGCGCCACTCACGGCAACAGGTTGAACTATGTTTGAAAACATGCGGAAAGGATGTATCTACACACTGTTAAACTTTCACACGTGCAGAATGAAAACTGTATTTTCACAAAAATAGCGTGCATTTATTTTGGCGTGACCCTCGTAGACTAATTTTCGAACTATCACTCACTTCAGATACCGTTCGAAGAGTAAAAATTGTAAGTAAAGATTGAACAAGATACTGAATATGAGTTTTCCACAACAGTTTACTATCAATCTGAACACCTAGAAATCTGAACTGTTCAGTTCCACTAATCATATGCCCATTCTGTGAAATCAAAACATCAAGTTTTGTTGAATTGTTGTTAGAAACTTTAAAAACTGAGTCTTACTGCGATTTAGCATCAGCTTATTTTCTACAAGCCATGAGCGTAGGTCATAAACTGCACTATTTGAAACCGAGCCAACGTTGCGCACAACATCCTTTACTACGAAGCTAGTGTCATCAGCAAACAGATATATTTTAGGGTTACTCTTAATACTAGAAGGCATATCATTTATATAATTAAGGAACAGGAGTGGCCCCAATGCTGATCCCTTTGGCACCCTCCAATTGACAGAGCCCCACTCAGACCCCACATCACAGCCGTTATCAGCACTGCGAATAATGACCTTTTTGCTGCCGGTTGCTAAAGTAAGAGGTGAACCGTTTGTGAGCTACTCCCCGTATTCCATGATGGTCCAACTTCTGGAGCAATATTTTGCGATCAACACAATCAAGCGCCTTAGTTAAATAAAAAATTGGCATATGGATCGAAACCTTTTGTTTAACCCATCCAGTACCTCACAGAGAAAAGAAAATATAGCATTTTCAGTTGTACATTTGATAGCAAATCGTGTGATGTAAAAAAGTCAATCATCCTTACATACACAGACTTTTCAGTAACTTTAGCAAACACTGATGGCATAGAAATAGGTCTAAAATTATCTACATTATCCCTTTCTCATTTTTTATAAAGCGGATTTACTAATGAGTACTTTAATCGTTCAGGAAACTGACCATTCTTTAAGGAAAAATTACAAATAGGGCTAGATACAGAGCTAATATATGCAGCAGAGTACTGTAATATTCTGCTAGGCAATACATCACAACCATACATTAGTCTTGAGTGATGTAATTATTGACCCAATCTTCTTGTCAGTATCATAGAGGAGTATTTCAAACATCAGTCTCGGAAAGGTGTTTGCTGAGAGAGTTATATGATTCCCGGCAGAAACTAATTTTGTATGTAATTCACTAGCAATGCTCAGAATATGATTGTCAAATACTATACATATATCTGATTTATCTGTAAGAGAAATATTTTTACTACGAAATGACTTTATATTGTAGACCTTGTGCTGCTGACCACACGCTTCCTTCACAACTGACCACATGGTTTTAATTTTATCGTTTGAATTAGCTAATCCATTTGAATTCCACATACTCCTTGCTTCCTAATAAAATGTTTACGCGCCTTACTATTATATTATGTTATTTAATATTTGTGAATTAAACTTATTTTAGGTTTATGTTAAATTCTGTGCAATTCAATGTAGGAAGAATAGACATCCGTTTTCATAGGTAACAGGAATTTTGGAAAAAAGTAAGGCCCTCTCCATATCAATAAAGTAACAGGCGTTTTATACGAGGAAATAAGATTGTGAGAATCTCACAGTCATGTTCTTCAGTCATGTGTCTTCATGAAACTTGATGCCAGTTTGTGTGTAATGTCTGACTCATCTACATATATGGAACCGTACGAGTGCGGTTTTAATTTCTTAAACTAAACTAACATTGTCACTTTCGTCAGAGATAAAATTTACTGATGACACAGTATTTTAAGTACAGTTTTTGACATAATACATTTTATAAGAGTGACAATAATTTACTATTGATTGCGTGTGCATGAGAGAGAGAGAGAGAGAGAGAGAGAGAGAGAGAGAGAGAGAGAGAGAGAGAGAGAGACAGACAGAGAGAGAAAGAGATAGAGAGAGAGAGAGAGAGAGAGAGAATCTCACAGATGAACCAGAATTTCTAGTGCTTACATATTTTTGATAAATAATTTAGATGCAGACATACTAAAAATTTTATCAGTATTGTCGTTATCCTCTCTTATTTCTTTAAAACATTACAGGTCATTCAGATACTTTTGAACATGGCGGCAAAGGTTGCCCACACACTTTTAATATGGCGCCAATTTACGCAATTTAGGTAAAGCTTACACATTTTGATAAGTGAAACAAATATGGAAATCCTGTAAGTTACAACGTGTTTGTCGACATTGTTACGTATTTTCGGTAAGAATTCAGGCTGCCTGGATACTTTTGAACATGGCGCCAATTCACGCTTTTGAAATTTTTAATTTCGTGACACCGTGGCGTCATCGAATGCACCTCACGTTCAAGTATTCCTCACAGTTTCCCATCTTTGGATATGGCACTTATAGGGTAGATACATTCTGCAGTGGAGTCGCTATAGCCATATAATTCACATTGTTCCGAAAAAGGGTAGTTTGCCGTTTACGGTGCGTTAAAGAATTTCTATAGTGGTACAATGGTTTCATACGTAAGAAGTTAAGGATGGAAGACCTTAACATTTCCACTTGGTCAGGAGGAGAAGTGACAGAAATTAACAGGAATATAGTTGGTGGGTTCATGCAAGATGCCTGTAGTTTACTATGGTTCCTGGTGCGGCGTAAGCATCTGAAAGAAAAATCATCACGGTGCAAAGAGGAAATAAACGCTTCCAGTGAATGAAAATTGTGGTCAAGATCAGATAAACGCAGGAGAGAGAGAGAGAGGGAAAGAGAGAGCTCTCCCGCACATTAAGTGCTCGGTGCAGTCAGAGTGGTACCTTGCATTCGAGGAGGAAAAGTTCTTTCTGGTTCGCAGACACACATTGTAAAATGAAAATAGCTGCTCAGCGGCAAAATCGAAAATGAAATATTTTTTAATCAGACTGAACAGCCCGTTAGCAGGTTCATACAACAGCAAACTGAAATATTATATGATGAATATTTTATGTAAACTTAATGCAAAAAATAAACGAATGTTACTGATGGTGAGAACATCATATAAATTAGCAGTATTACAGAAAATGGAAAATGAAGAGTAACTTGTTGTCTAGAGAAAGGTAATTTCAGTCACCTAGTTTATGATAAAGTCTTGGAGAGGCTACATCAAATTAGTTTCGTTTGTTTTTGTACTTTCTACGAAGTGACTATAGAGACATATTCATGGAAATGACTGTGTTCAATAGCCGCGTTTCGTTGTGTGCTCACAGACTGCCTAGAATATTTCACGTCCTTCCGGAGGTTCGGCGTGAAGAAAGCATTAATAATTCAGCACATTAAGCAGCCTCCAAGTTTTACGAACCGCTTACTTTGCCTCCAATTTGCATGGCTATAACACTTTTAGTGGTAATGAGGTTACCGCAACACTGTGTTAAATATGTAGTAGCGCTAACTGTGGGAAACTTGGGCCTGGTATAATTTGAATCACTACCGCATTCATTCGGAAGCAGGCCGGCAATTACATTCATTTCGTATAGTTATAACGTCTTTATTGTTAGCGTGATATCATCGATTTTCATAATCAACGTTCGTTCTGTTACAGTTTACACGTTTATAGCGTAAGTATAGTATGTATTGCTTCTCCTCATCGCTTATGACTATATCATAGTTTCTCTAGGCTTACTTTGTGACGTTTACTCATCTTTTACTCACTCGTCCCTCGTCTTTTGTCTTTATGTCGCGGTTAGCGATTCCCGTTTGAGTTCACACAGTACAGGAAATGCTCAATTTAGTACGATGACTGTTGAGCGGGTAGCACCGAGAAATTCCTCTTAATTCTAAAGATTAAATTCAGCTCCACAGGATATAGAGTTTTATCTGCTACAGTTAGATGGCAAAATTTCTGTCTTAGCCATTTCTACAAACTAACTAAGCTATAATTGCGGGTCTGTTTTTATGCAGTTTAGAAATATAGATAAGAATGATAATGATATCTGTTAATGTTGGCCTAAAAAGATCGCCCATTTCATTAAATTGGTTAGTGTAGCATTACAAGCCGATCAACAAGACTATTAATTCAGAGTACAGAAATGTGAATATAGTAACACTACTGTACACCTTACACGGGGACGATTTGTTACTGCCAACAAGTTATCAGTGAGAGTGTTTCGTCTCATTACTAACTGCATCGCTGTACTGCAAAAAAGTAGTGCAGTAGTACATCATGCGAAAATGAACCGCATGAAAATCATCTGAAGGAAATATTTCAGCTGCGGTATGGGTAAATAAAGTTCAGCCTTTCAGCCTACTTGTACCCTGTCTGTAGCAGAAGCAGTGGCAGCTGCTGTATAAGAGCACAAGAGCACTTAAACACTCAGACTTTTGAGACCTTTCGGATTAATTGGTTATTTTGCTTTGAATTCTGTTAAACATAATGGTAATTCGTTAATTTGAAATACACAGCACTAAATCTACCGCACTGTGCTACATTGCTCCTCTAGACTCGGAGAAGCTTGGCATCAGTGTCGGGAGCACACCTTCACTTCTGCACTGTTTTAGGAGCTTCTGAGCATGTGCAACTGGCGTGATGTAATTGCCTTACGGACCAGATATATATGGATTTGATAAAAAATATGCATGGTTCGTGGCGTGCACTGCTGTCAATTACCACTAAACTACAAGTTTATGTCAGTGCAACCAGATGCTAGCACAGAGCTGCAGACTTTTATCCAAATTCACTTGGCACAAACCTCACTAGGCAGTAGCACACTCTACAGATACATCAATTCACTCGCTATATACAAAAATCAGACCGATCGTCAGTATATGTTATAGTTTCACAGGTAGAAAAACCTATTTTGTGGGATTCTGAACGAGATGTAGTACACTTTTTGGATTTTATCACACAGTAATCCACCTGAGAGGCTGAGAACCATAAAGCACATTATCGTTGATTGTGTGATTGTAGCATTTATTCGTGCTTCTGACATGTGTTGATCTCATGGTGGGTCAGGTTTATCTGTGCTATAGGTGCACATTGCACATATATCTGAACATTCACGAAATGCTGCCTCATCGGTTTCTCTGATATTCACTTAAATATGGGGGTGGGGGTAGGGGTGTAAAATGGTGAGTTTTTGGCACTTACGGCTCTCAACGCCTCATTTGCATTCTGTTCAACTGCCCTTGTTGGTAGATAGTACTATCTGAATTTAAAAATTTCCGCAAACGTCAATTTGTGTTTGGAGTTCGTTGTTTGCTGTGCAGTAATCAGTTTTCCAGCGCTGTGTCAATATGAACTCTGTCGAACCTGTATTAAGCGCTAACAGAAAAGAAAATTACCAAGAAAAGTTAGCCGCAAAGGCAGAAGGGCCTCCAGAAAAATTCGTTGTCCGAGAAAGTGACGAAATCAAATAAGCGTGACTACATACGAACATTCAACAAAGGAGTGTGTAATAAACGTAAGTAGTTGTGTGGACACAATGTAACAATGCCTGATTTTCAGCGATGAAGTTAATTCATTAACTAATATATGCATTACAGACGTTGTACATTTGTACAAAAGAACCACAAAAATGCGAAACGGAGTGTAGTGAAATTTTAATCATTATTTAATTCTTGCAATACACTGTACTTAATTGTGTACAAAACAACAAAACTACAGAAAAAGAAATCTTCCTTTTTTCAGGCTAGTTATGCACATTGTTAGTATTATTATTATAACTAGAATAATAATAATCATTATTGTTACTGACAGCAGCGGCAGTAGTATAAATATGTTGATAATTATTAATGTTATTTGGCAGATGCTATTGATTTCGCACTCTGATATTTATCTGAATTTTAAAAAGTTTGTGAGCACCCAGAATGTATACCTACTAGCCACCACTGAGCATAGGAAAACAATAGGCCAATCTTACCAGTACTTTACGCTGCCACGGATGAGCTGTGCCATCGAGATTCTGATGTAGATGCACAGCGGAATTTCAGTTTCCACTATTACACAACTGACCAGTTCAAACGTACTTCGACATCTACCACCATTAGCCCGACCCCCAGCTGAAAGGTTTAAAGTCTAGGATTGCGTTAGCTCCTCAACAGAAAGAAATACAACGCCCTACAGTGAACATTTCGAATAGTGTATGTATGTTGGTATGTTTTTTGCATTCTCGAAAGAATAAGAGATAAATGAATTAAGAAAACGTTTCATTGTGTATGGGGACGTAAATCTGGCAGGCGGTGGTGTTGAAAGAGTTCGAATAATAATTTTTTTGGACGGAGTAATATGTTTAAGTCAGCGTTAATGTGAAACCCCATCATACGACTATATTTACGGCTGCTAAACAAAATATATGTCAGATAAGAAGGTTATTAAATCAAGACTTAATGTGCACTAAGATCTGCATTGCGTGGTTGCACAGACGCCATGGCATTCGGTTTACCTACGTATTCTGCATACACAAGTGTTCCCATAACTGTATAACTTTTTGATGACGCCACGTTTCACCTATGTTTAAAATCTAGCTTCAGGTTGTACATGGAAGACACTCTACATAGTTTGAGGCACGATGTGCTTTAAATATCAGCAGTAGTTGCCATTCTGATCACCCTTTGATATTTACCTACAAGGATCCCGAGTAAAGATGTTTTTTATTTCCTTGAGGGTATTAGAACAGTCTCTGTGAAACTTGCGTTTGTCATCTATTACCTTTTTAGCGACGGAACGTTCAATTTTGACCCGGTTCCTGTCACACCTTTCACTGATTATTCACTTGACAACATCTACGAACTGTAATTTACATTACAACATTATTATATAACGGTAAATATAGCAGTTTCTCAAGCTATCGTCTGTCTGTGCTCTATTGTGTGCAATACCGCTATTCATGGTACAAGGATATTTTTCTTTGTTCATAGAATCACTGTAACTGTTAACTTCGTGAAACCTTCAGTGTGAATTCTTACTATTTACGATAATGAATTCATTTTTACTACGGTTTATGAGGTTCCAGTGTTTAGTTATGAAACCATCAGCAGCTCCAGTATTTGGCCTCGACACTATTGTATTCGTCTTCCTCCTCGTAAGAGTGGTTACTGAAATATTAAAATAATACATTGCAAACACAGTTCTAATCACTCATATAGTTCAGATTACATCGCTATGACATGTCTCTTGCAGACTGAGCACTGTATTAAAAGTCATCCTATACGATTAGCGAGTTTCACAAATTTTATCCATGGACTACGTTTGTTTCGTGCAATGTTATGTTTCTGATATGCTATAATCTTAAGAAAGTTGCTATTGTTAGAACCTAAGTTTATATTACCCATAGCATATAAACAGGCTGTGGCAACTACTAGCCTTCAGCATGTATTGTGGCGTTATTTCGCACTGAATAACAATATATTCCTGCCACCTATAATATTTAAATAATTTTACGAAATATTAAGCCATTCATTAATTGGTAGAAATGTTTTGATACGATAGTTTTATTTACAAGTATTACTGGAAGTGTGAATCTATTTTTTAATAGCAACATATTACAGTGAAAAGAATTTCTATTGCAAATGCATGTTAAAACTCGGTTTATGTAATTGTATCATCATTCTTAGAAAGTGAAATCGGAGATTTTGTTGTTTTAATTTTTTACTGCCAGATGGTTATTCTTGCAAACTTAAATTAATTGTAGTAGGTTCTGGTACTTTACAACAGTTGTCTGTCTGTGACAGAATGTTTATTTTTATCTAAGTTTCAAGCATTGGTAGGTCATCCTTAAATTCTTTAAATCTGGAACAAAAATTTTGCTACGTATAATGCCAGAAACAAGGGTCTCCAATACTCTTGTAAATCCCCGACTTATCAACAGAATGAAAGATTGCATGGGCGTTGTTTACTTCTGTTAAGACGTCCGCATTGACTTTACTTTATGTATGAGATTATTTCTAACGTTCCTCTTCATTTCCAGGGGAAATCTCCAGATATAATATAGGCTGAACTTCCTAATTGCCGTGTCTGTGGCAATCTTTATTGCTTGTATGTGTACATCTATTTCGTAGTTCATTGTGTGTGTATAAAACAAAAGTAATACGAAATTGTTGCTATAGTTTATTTACATCAGGATGATTTCAGAGACACGTCGTTTGTGGCATGGCGACGCTGATATCTTTTTTTAATGTGATATATGAACACAGTCGTAAAGCTGATGTATATAAAAAGAAATTAGTGCGAAAACACTTTGCAGTTATGCATAAACTAGTTTCACTTTTAAAGTATGAGTTTTGTGACATATGGATTGCGTTAGACTGTGTGCAGTGGTCGTTTCACGCAGTACTACAGTACGGTCCCAAATTAATGTCCTCAACAACAAAGTTTACTTAATATCTGTCAAAACAACAACAAAAGCTGTATTTCTTTGGTTAGTGAGCATGTTTAAGTGAAATTAAATTGCACCGAACACATTGCACCAAAATTAGAATTTTATTGCTCCGCTTCGTGCATATTTAGGGGTGTGAACGCCAACTGTCTTTGACTCTAAATTCTTCCCGTGCACCAGGTTCAGTTTCATGGTACCAGAAGTGAACAGTTTTCTCAGTTAACTCTATTCTACTGTTACAGCAGAAATTAATTAGATTTTTAGACATAATTTCCCACAAATTCTCAACAGGATTCATGTAGATAAAATTTGGAGGCCACCATAACTGCACAATACCCAGATCCATGCAAGACTCCCGGACAGTCTTGGCAAAACGAGTGTTAGCTAGCACTGTCATCATGGAAAATGAATGGTCCAAGGTTTTCTCCAGTGAAATAGCCGCCTTCAGGCATTTAATACCCCGTTTTTAAGAATGTGGTAGTATTTTAACCCTGCAGTTGAATCTATGCATAGTTCAACTGTTCCCACGCCTTTATAACACATTGATCCTTGTGGTATTACACTTTCACTGAACTTATTCATTTCCAAACCACAATCTGTCTTCAGTTCCTCTCATGGCTTCATCCACAATTTCAAACTACGGTGATTGCCAAACGCATTAAATTTCTTCTCGTTCGTAAAAATCACTCATTTCCATACCTCGAATGTCCAGTGTTGTTTCAGGTAGAGAAATCTATTCCCTTTCTTCAAAATGACTTTTTCTCTGGTGGGATTGCCTTGCAAGTTATTTTCTTCGTAAAGTTGAATCTTAACACTCTTTGTTGGGAAAGTGAGATCCCAGACTTCTGCTCAATTCAAAAACGCTCTACGCTGAACTCAATTTTCTCTCGTTTCACTATCACTTTCATTGCCGTGCCCAATCTGTGACTGCGAATTTTCTGTCAATTACATTTGTACCTCAGGCTTGACATTTCAGTTTCAGCCTGTTTCTTCAATAGATTTCCCACAATTGTCTGTCCAATTGATAATTTTCTAGCAACTTTCCTATTCCTTTTTTTAGGCCCAAAACCATCCCTTGCTTCCCTGGAAACATGCAATTTGTATTTATCCTAACCCGTAAAACAAAATATTCTTTTAATTAGCTACGGAAACACGAAGTTATTGTTACTAATGCTACTAAAGGACAGTAGATAAATATAAAAATTTTCTGCATACTTACTGAATTAGTTTTTCACACGCTTCTCCATGAAACGCACACGATTATCCGTAGCAAGCTATACTTGACACGAAAGTAGAAGGAAGGCAAACTAGAGACGTCTGGTGGACTGTATCTATGCTTCCAAGTACGTGAGTGGCATCTAGTATATGTTATTGTAACTAATTGGTGTGTATTTCATTTCAATCTTCGTCTTATTAAATAAACATGGTCTTTCTCTTTAATATGTGCCATAAACTGTTCGTTCAGTAATTGCTAAAACATAGTTGGCATAAAGAGAGACCACTTGAGAAGTAGATGGAATCAAAGTTCAAATGCTGGTGAAAGAAACGTCCATAGTTAATTAATTAATTAATTTAACGTAACATAAAACGGAGTCAAAATGCTTACTGAGAATATTATTTTGAACTGTACTGTACAACACCTTCTCATTAAGTGTCTGGATGTTGTTAGAGCGCCGTATATGTAATGATTTCGGTTGACAGTAATTTGATAGTTAACAACGATTTTATACAAGGGGTTTTACTTTTTAATGTAATCTTTAGTCAACTTAATTAATATCGAATGCTTGTCATTTCTGCACTGCTGTGTACCATACTAAAGAGTTAATAGTTCTTACTGACGTACATCCATCAACTAATCGTCATTGGGCTTAAGACTAATAGAAAGTCCGATGAAGATTCTAAGTTTTTAAGCAGAAATCATAAAGCTATCTGCTGCGTGCTATAGTTCTGATTACTTAGGTATGCGTAATCCTAAAGAAAGGAAAAGTCTTTGTTTTGTAAATATACATTAAAGAAACTTTTCAACCAGGGGCATGTGAGAGTATATAAGTTCAAAGGGTACTGATTCTTTTAGTGAATCATCTAAAGAAATTCCTACGTTCTTCATGTGACGAGCGACAAACTTTTAAATTAAGTATAAAGATGTATGCTAAGACATTTCTCTTGATTACCTTGTCGTAGGCGGGGCTATATGTTTCTTATGTGTGACATGAAACAAAAACCGTATCATCAGCTTAACGTCAACATGGACCTGCATGAGTCTGCAAGCTGCATTTTGTGTGGAACAGATTGAATTTAATAGTGAATGACGTTCTCTGCGCTACAGATTGTGTCTCGAAATTAAAATCAGTATAACATTGTTATCTGGCTCTGAGGCTAAAAATAAAGAAAATAACACAATAATCTCGAGGATTTACTTCAGTCTAATTTTCTAGTGGTATACCGACAGTCTTGACGATTCATACCAGACCAGGATGGCTTCGATATGTTCATTATTTCACGGAGCTAAAAGATATTTATCTGTAGTAATTAGCATTTATTTAGTTGTCCTGACTGCATGGAGGCTGCGTACCAACAAAGCTGAAAGAACAAAAAGTGCCCAATATATATCTGTATCTATGTATAAAAGGGTTGTGTGCGTACATACTGACAAACTTTCCTCTGTAACTACCCACTCCCTCCTAGTCTTGGTTCTCATGGTAGATAGCCCTTAATCTAATGCTGTCAGTAAGGGAGTATGGTCGGGGCAGGTGGCGGTAGGTGAGTGGCGACGAAAAATCCGTGGAATATGGAGCAATAAATACTCTTAGGAACAACTACATACTCTGTGACTCACGAACTTAAAAAACCGTATGTGTGAAAATGCGTATATTGTTTCAATCCTCAGATATATTACGATGCTTGCAAGGTTTCGCCATTCACATTTTAGTAACCACATGTAACATCACACAGATCCTTTTTTAATCTCTCAGCGCATTTTCGTCAATTATACTTTGCAGACGATCAGCAGGCACACAGAGAAGAAATCTCAAAAATACTAGTAACTAACAAATGAATATCGAACGCTACGCTATAACAATACCCGACAAACGTTTAACTTATTCACAAAACAAGAAACATGCAACCATAATCTTTAAGCAAATATTGTGAATACAAGACATTATACTTAATTATATGCAAAGACAGATAAATGCATAATGTAATACAGTAACTTCCATTACTTTCCAGCTTCATTTGCGTGCTCTTGTATTAGAACAATATTGTTACAGTTCGCGCGGTTAAATACGTCTGCGTAACTTAATATTAATGGATGGAACACGCTAGTTATATTCACTAATAAGATAGAGTTCAAAAGTCATGAACAATGTAATAGAATTAACTGTTCCATATCACGAATTATACTGAAATACATGCCAACCACCGTCACCCAATTGCACCCACCACTGTTTGGCTGAAACATGTTGAGGAATCTTTCACTCTATTAACTTTACGTTGCATCGTGATTGAGACAGTAAAAACATTTTCACAAATGCGGTTATTTTCGTAAGTCATATGTTATTTAGCTTTATGTAAGAGTATTCATTGCTCCATATTTCATGGATTTTTACCCACCACACTCACCAATGGCTACGCACAGTGTTCAAAGTACTTCACTAAAGCGATAACTGCATGCATGATATCCTTAATATATACGTCTGTTTGCAGCTCAGACTAGAACGGTACCCATGCCTTCTGCCATGCCATATTTTCTGACTCGGGCCACGCCGAGTATCTTAGCTGGCATCAAATAATTCAGTGATATCAACAACACATAGTAAACTAAACAAATATTTATCTTCAAAACAGAACTTCTTATAACAAAGTATCGTTCCTTTTATTTTATTCTTGACAATAATAAATTGGCGCCTTAGGAAATTGGAAACTATTGAATGTGTAAATCGCGCTTCACTATTCTCGAGCAACTGCTGTTGGAACGCCATTACTCGACATATGTATAACACAGTGCACTTCTCACTGAATGTAGGCTTTTACGGCCGGTATTTGCATATAAAATAGTTCTGTTTTATTGGCATAGGGCTGTGGTCCAAGGCATAATTCTCAACCTAACGTTTCGCCTTGCAATACTGGATACATCATCGGCGGGTTTAATAATTCAGAAACCTGTTACAGCGTCAGACAAGTGTCTATTTAAATGAACCGTATTTTTAGCTGTATCTAAAATTACTGCGATAGGATGTACGGAGAGGCCATAGGAATTTTAAAGCTGAAAAAAGCTCCTACAGTAAAGTATTGGAATTAGACATGTTTTAGGCCTTCGTGCTAAATACAACGGTAAAACAAACAGCGCCAACTCGTCCCCAATAAAAGCTTCACTGCATGCGTTGGCACGACCCCGTGACCCTACACAGCGGTATGCTGACTTCACGAAGTGACCATTGCGTGAACACACACTCTCATGGACAAGAATCGTAGCACAAAAAATACTGTAGAGTAAAGAAATTTCGGGACTGTATTTGTCTATTAACTAATTGACCGATTAATACTGCAAAATCACAGGTCAATGTAAGCGCGAGATAAGCCGCTACAAATGTATAATGCGGGTACTTTAATGACCGGCGTAACCTCCAGAATGTTAAATGTAAACACACATACGTGTCTGCATTGTGTCGCACGGATTCTGGATATCAGTTTGTGGGATGAAGTTCCATACCTGTTGAACTTGCTCGGTCAATACTGCGCCGGCTAATGCCGGTTGTGGCTCAAATGGTTCAAATGGTTCTGAGCACTATGGGACTTAACATCTGAGGTCATCAGTCGCCTATACTTAGAACTACTTAAACCTAACTAACCTAAGGACATCACACACCCATGCCCGAGGGAGGGGTTCTGGACTGAAGCGCCTAGAACCGCTCGGCCACAGCGGCAGGCGTTGGATGTGGATGTCGCTACAGCTGTAGTCGGGTGATGTCCCCACAGACGGATCTGGTGACTGAGCAGGTCAAGACAACATGTCGACTCTCTGTAGAGCATGTTGAGTTACGACAGCGGTATGTGGGTGACTGTTATCCTAGTGGAAACCACCCGTGGAACTATTTTGATGAGTGGCATCACAACAGCTAGAATCAGAGACTGACGTGCAGTTTTGCAATCAGAATGTATAGGATGAGCAAGGGAGTGCTCCGGCTGACATACGAAATCTCACCCCCGACCACGCAACTCCAGGTGTAGATCTGGTGTGTCTAGCGCACACCCACAGACGCGGTGCATGTCCTCACCTGGCCTCCTCCCAACCAACAGTCGGCCATCAGTCTCACAAAGGCAGAAGCAGCTTTCATAAGAAAACCAAACAGACCTCCACCCTGCCCTTCAATGAGAGCTCGCTTGACACCATTGACAATAAATGGTGGTTTGGGTCAGTGGCATGAGCGCCACGGGGTGACTGGCTCTGAGCTGTCCTTGAAGTAACCTAGTTGTAACAGTTCCCTGTGACACTGCGGTGCCAACTGATGCTCAGATTACCGCTGCAGATGCAGTACGATTCGAGAGAGCTATACGCACAAAATGGTCTTCTTTCTCGCAAGGAAAAAAACTCCCCAAAGCACCCACCTCAGATTTAGCGGTAAGATGATCCAGTAGATAGTCCGACAAAAACTGAACACAGATCAAACATGAAAACCAGAAGAAAATTTACTGTACTGTGAAAAAAATCAAAATAGAGTGAATGTTGCAAGAACAAGAACTGCAATAAAGAACAGCTTGAAACAGCAACGTCGTTGTGGGCAATCCGTCATGGTGTGGGACTGCCATGCAGGCAAGTTTTGTTCGAAACTGCCTTGTGCCAATTCTTTTCTTCTTCACAACGTTGTGAACTGTCTGTCCAATGATTGAGATATTTGTTCTCTTCCTGTAGTCTTGGCAGAAGTCATACTATAGAAAGGCTATAGTGGGGATACAAGTTGTTTTAAGAACACGTTACAGTATTCCGGTGCATTAGTTAGGTCGGAGATTGTGAGTCCTATTGTGGGATAAAATAGTTTGGGATCAATGGAAGCGTCCGATTCCTCCCATCTGCCTTCACCCATCACGAAAGGTTGTCGTGGTGTGTGACGTGATTACGGCGTTTAGTTTATGAGTTGGTTATGTTTCTAGATGTCTTGTTGTTGAGTCTGATGGTGCCCTCTGGTGCCATGTGTGTGTGAGTGTGTGTTTGTGTGTGTGTGTGTGTGTGTGTGTGTATGCTTGTGTGCGCGCAGAATGGCCGACCAAGTTTTTTTTGGTGGTAAGCAATCGGTTTTCTTAGGTCTATTATTCTCGAACTTTTGTACTTGTGGTGTATTAAATGGGTTTTAATTTGTGTGCGGATAAATAAAAAGCACCAGTTTGCTTTTGTTCTACAATATTACTTTCATCGTGTTAACCGGTTTTCGGCTTACAAGGCTGTCTTCAGACGTTTACTGAGTATTGTCACCAAAGAAGTTACAATGGTTACAAAGAACATTGAAACAGAAGTAACACATCTAGACTGAAGCAGAAACATAAATAAGTAGCATATTTGACAGTGTGGTAGTAATTCAACAAAGAAGTATAAAATTAAACAGTAAATAAATAAAAATGGAGTAGACAGGAAAAACTTTAGCACAAAATAGGAACAGCATGCCTATATAACAGTTCCTATTAATAAACAAAACTAATGAAATAAAACAAAATTAGTACTTGACCAGGATACATCATGAGGTATGAAACATGGAGAGTGATACACAAACTAATTAAAAGAATAAGTAATTATCAGTGTAACTACAGAATAAATAAGGAACTCAAGCAATACCTGTAAGATAAACAAAGTGAACAGATGCAGGAAAATGGAGGCGTTTGACAGAACATGCGGTAAATGCAATCTTTGAGAGTGTGGTGGTACTGAATTTTAACACTGACATTATATTCAAACCTGTGGCTATGTAACAGTCTGCGTTAAATAAATGAACCAAGTAAAATATAAATAATATTTGATTAGACAACTACAAGAGGTGTTAAACATGGACAGTAATACAAGTGCACGTTAAAAGAAAGCCTTAACAAGTGATACTACAGTCTATATAAATTATACAGACAACTTCAATAAAACAAAATAACTTATTGAACACAGGAAAATGGGAATATGTAGGAGCAGACAGTGTGGGAAGTACTGAACAACAGAGATGACTATATGAAGTTTCGGAAATGGGAGGTGTTGTCCTTTGTCTGGTCATCTAGGATTAGATCTGGACTGTGAGCAAGAAGTTTGTTAATTTTCAGGGCTTTCAGCAGGTTGAGTTTATGACCTTTTCTAAGTGAAGTACATAGGACACTGGCTGGTAGTTGTGACCATCACTCAGTACATTCTTAGCAAATGTGGAGTCAGAATTTTGCAACCTCCAGCTATGTTCACGTACAGACAGCCTATTTGATACGTTTCTGCCTGACTGAAAATGTAAAATTTGTGATAATCAGAACAGGTGATTTTGCATACCCCACTGTAAGCTAATAACAGAATCTTATCTTTGCTATTAAAAATACACTGAGCCGTCGTGTTCTTAACATAGTAGGAAAGCCTATACTTGCAGGGTTTCAGTGTTTTGACTAAAACTTGTGATATCTCACTTTGATTTCCGGTAGACAGTAGGTGGGGAAGCAGGCGGGGTATAGAACAGTGGTATAATATCGGTCTTTGTTTCCTATGCAAGATGTGGTCAATAAGAACTGGATTGTAGCCGTTGGCTATTGTATCTAACTCTGCTTTAAAATCATCTCTGGTCATGGGGATGGAAATGAGATGGTGTACATTGATAGGAAAGCCGCATGTTTGTGAGCTATGGGGTGGTTGTGAACAAGAAGGTATTACTGTGTCTGTAGTTGTAGGTTTGCTATAAATTTTAAAATAATATGTGTTTGTACTGATGTCAGTGGTGAGATCAGAGAAGTTTCTGGATTTCTTGTCAATCTTCAATGTGAACTAAATATTTTTATGTTGACTCTTTACGTTTTTCAAAATTGTGTTGAGTTGTCTTGTAGTACCACTCCTCATACACAGGATATCATCTACATATCTAAACCAGTATTTGGTATTTGCACTCAGAGGATCTGTCTTTAGAAAAATTTGTTCAGAATGGTCCATAAATATTTCAGCCAACAGTGGACTAAGAGGGCAACCCATAGCTAAGCCATCTAATCGTTTAGTAAGAATCCCTTGTAGCTTGAAACAGTTCTATGGCAAGCATATCTGAGTGGTCAGACTCAGTTCATTCAATTCCACAGAATTGACAATAGACTTGTTCATCAGCTCTGTCAGAATATCAATGCATTTCAACACTGGTATGTTGGAAAATAAATTTCAGTCATAAAAGAGTAAATCATTATGTGAGAGAGAGTGATACCTTTTAACTTATTTACTAGCTCCACAGAGTTGAAATACCATGCTTTGGTTTGAATTTAATCATGCTCTTAATTAAGACTGCAAGTGTACTAGCTACTTTTTAAGATGGAGCAGTGAATAATGATACAACTGGACGACTAGAAGCATCTTTTTTATGCACTTTAGGAAGCCCATACATTCTAGTAGGCACTGGGTTCATAGTACTTAACCGCTTTATTTCAGACTCAGAGAATATGCTTTTGCATGTGATTGCATGTTTTACATCATCTTTAAATAATTTATTAAAGTCTTTAGAAAGGAGTTGGAAGCCTGTAGTATGCAGGAAATCATTAACTTTATCCACACAATCACACTTGTTCACAAGTACAATACTGTTGCCTTCAACAAAAGGCTGGTGCGAATGGCTCTGAGCACTATGTGACTTAACTTCTGAGGCCATCATTCGCCTAGAACGTAGAACTAACTAAACCTAACTAACATAAGGAAATCACACACATCCATGCCCGAGGCAGGATTCGAACCTGAGACCGTAGCGGTCGCTAGGCTCAAGACTGTAGCACCTTGAACCGCATGGCCACTCCTTCCGGCCTTTGTCAGATTTTGTAGCAAAGATATCTTGGTGTTTTAATTTCCGATTTAAGGTCTCGAGGGTGTGAAAGTGAACAGACCGTGGGGTGTTACACAAGAATCTGGTTTCATTCTTCAGTTCATTGGCTACTAAATACTTCGCAGTGGCGTCTTTCGTAGAGCATATCCAATATTTACTTTCATAACATTCAGTTTTCTTTCTGATGCAGGATAGGGAGGAGCATATTAAAAACCTATCTCAAGTACTTTTTGTGCAACTTGGAGACAGAACCAAGTTCAATAGGTTAATTAGGCGTTGGGAAAACACTTGTTTACAATTTGGGGTGAGAGGTGCACTCACTTTCCTAATCGTAGATAATTTCCTATCCAGCTGCAAAAATACATCGTGAATAAGATCACTTACGTTTTGACGAACTTCTCGAACGAAAACGTCAAACTCACAGGGGTGTAACTTCGATGTCATTGCCATATTTACGACTTCCAGATGTGTACGCACATTGACACAAACACAATATCATTTCTCTTTATCCACGTGTATCTTGCACATCAATGGTTTTATTTGCAGTGGCAGATGTTTCTCTCGACTTTAAGGAGACGTATTTTGGCGTAATTTTGCGTTGCGAAAACTGTTTGTTAAACCAAATGTGTTGGGTGACTTTGCTTTTTGTCTCAATAATCTTCTGTAACAGACGGATAACTGTGCTGCTGTGGCAAATATTATCTTGTTATCAGAATCTTCCAATGGTTTTTGGTAGAACAACATTGTAATAAACGAAAAGCAGCAGTTTGATTTTGTTCAACAACATTAGTTTTACTGTGTTGACAGGTTTTCGGCTTACAAGGCGGCATTTAGTTAGTATTGTTAACAAAGAAGATACAATGTTTGCAAACAACAGTTGAAGAGAAGTAGCAAACATACAATAAGTAACTTCTTTGACAGTGTGGTAATAATCCAATGAAGAAGTTGTATTTTTAATAGCAAAGATAAGATCCAAACAGTAGCCAACAGAGGGGTATACAGACTCACCTGTTCTGATTGTGTCAAGTTTTACATTGGTCAGTCAGGCAGAGACATAGCATCTAGGCTGGTATAACATGAACACAGCTGGAGGTTGCAGAACTCTGACTCCGCATTTGGTGAGCATGTACTGAGTGAGGGTGACAATTACTAGCCAGTGTCCTATGTACTTCACTTTGCAAAGGCCATAAATTCAACGTGCTGGAATCCCTGGAAATTAAAAAACATCTTGCTCACAGTCCAGATCTAATCCTAAATGACCAGACACAGCTCAACACATCCACTCTCCTAAACTTCATATAATCATCTCTGTTGCTCAGCACTTCGCAGACAGTCTGCTCCTACATATTCCCATTTTCCTGTAGTCCATAAGTTATTTTGTTTTATTGAAATTGTCTATGTATTTCGTATAGACTGTAGTTTCAATTTTTAAGGCTTTCTTTTAACTAGTACTTGTACTACTGTCATTGTTTAAAACCTATTGCAGTTGTCCCATCAAATATTGTTTTTATTTTACTTGGTTCATTTATTTAATACAAACTGTTACATAGCCACAGTTTTGAATATAATGTTAATGATAAATTTCAATACCACCCGGCCGCGGTGGTCTCGCGGTTCTAGGCGCGCAGTCCGGAACCGTGCGACTGCTACGGTCGCAGGTTCGAATCCTGTCTAGGGCATGGATATGTGTGATGTCCTTAGCTTAGTTAGGTTTAAGTAGTTCTAAGTTCTAGGGGACTGATGACCACAGCAGTTGAGTCCCATAGTGCTCAGAGCCATCTGAACCATTTTTTTGCAATACCACCACACTCTCAAAGATTGGAATTACGGCACGTTCCCTCAAACGAGTCTATTTCCCTGTTTTTTTTTCATTTTTGTTTATCTTATTGATATTTCTGAAGTTCCTTATTTATTCTGTAGTTACACTGCTAATTGTTTCTTCTTTTAATTGGTTTGTCACTCTCCATGTTTCATACCTCCTGATGTAGCCTTGCAAGTGCTAATTTCATTTTATTTCATTAGTTTTGTTTACTTATAGAAACAGTTATGCAGGCATGCTGTTCCTATTTTGTGTTCAAGTTTTTCCTGTCTACTCCATTTTGTTTATTTACTGTTTAATTTTTTACTTATTCGTTCTATTACTACCACACTTTCAAACATGCTACTTACTGTATGTTTCTGCTTCAGTCTAGACGTGTTACTTATCTTCCAATGTTGTTTGCAACCACTGTAACCTCTTTGGTGGCAATACACAGTTTATGTCTGTAGGTAGCCTTGTCAGCCGAAAACTGGTTAACACAATAAAAGCAATATTGTAGAACAAAAATAAACTGGTGCTTTTCATTTATTATAGTGTTGTTCTACCAAGAACCGACGGAAGATTCTGTTACCGTTATTTAGGAATGTATGATCCTTGGATATTTGAGATGTAGTGGTGTTGCTTTTATGTTTCTTAGTTGTACGTGTTGGTCTTTTGGTTTTAATATTGTGGTGGACCTATATTGGTAAAGAGAAATTACCGATTGTAATTTTCATAGTTTTTGTTGTACTATTTATGTTTTAGTATCGTCAGCTGTGGTTGTCCTAAATAATAACGCAATACCAGTACTCAGAAACTTCTCAGAAACAGATCCGATTTCCATGTAGCATCTCACAGGGAAAAATATTATTCAGTCCCCTCATGTCTCAATTCACTCACAGTTCTCACTTTCTTCCCATATTGTAGAAACTTAGAATAGCCATTTCCGCCATATTGATGACGTCATGGGTAAAATCAGACGGGCGGAATCTAATACCTCTGTAATTCCCAGCCTCAGTGAAGGTAAATAGCCGAATACAAACAGGCAAGCCTCCAATAATAACAACCTCAACTGATTAAAATTACTAAGCAGAAAACAGTGATACCTGCAGTAGTACCTGCAGTTATGCAAAATTACCAAACGCAGAAAGATTAATCATATGGTTAAAACATAATGAAGTTTAACAAATAATATCAAAACTTGGCTTTTGTGTTCAGGGGTTTCCACCTTAGAAAACTAAGAAGAAGTGAATTCCATATTTAATCAATTCATTCTCGTCAACGAGAACTACCCAACAATAACGATTTCACCACAACTAATACCTAATGAACCTCTTGTCACCAATCACTAAAGGGCATCAGAGTACGTAACTACTAGTCACCAATGCACCGCTTTAATGGTACACCATTATGCACTATGCTCTCTCAGTATGCCAAATCATGAGCCTAAAATAGTTTTTTTCGTGGAGCATATCTTAAATAGGTTAGTACATCTTAAAATACACTCCTGGAAATTGAAATGAGAACACCGTGAATTCATTGTCCCAGGAAGGGGAAACTTTATTGACACATTCCTGGGGTCAGATACATCACATGATCACACTGACAGAACCACAGGCACATAGACACAGGCAACAGAGCATGCACAATGTCGGCCCTAGTAGAGTGTACATCCACCTTCCGCAGCAATGCAGGCTGCTATTCTCCCATGGAGACGATCGTAGAGATGCTGGATGTAGTCCTGTGGAACGGCTTGCCATGCCATTTCCACCTGGCACCTCAGTTGGACCAGCGTTCGTGCTGGACGTGCAGACCGCGTGAGACGACGCTTCATCCAGTCTCAAACATGCTCGATGGGGGACAGATCCGCAGATCTTGGTGGCCAGGGTAGTTGACTTACACCTTCTAGAGCACGTTGGGTGGCACGGGATACATGCGGACGTGCATTGTCCTGTTGGAACAGCAAGTTCCCTTGCCGGTCTAGGAATGGTAGAACGATGGGTTCGATGACGGTTTGGATGTACCGTGCACTATTCAGTATTCCCTCGACGATCACCAGAGGTGTACGGCCAGTGTAGGAGATCACTCCCCACACCATGATGCCGGGTGTTGGCCCTGTGTGCCTAGGTCGTATGCAGTCCTGATTGTGGCGCTCACCTGCACGGCGCCAAACACGCATACGACCATCATTGGCACCAAGGCAGAAGCGACTCTCATCGCTGAAGACGACACGTCTCCATTTGTCCCTCCATTCACGCCTGTCGCGACACCACTGGAGGCGGGCTGCACGATGTTGGGGCGTGAGCGGAAGACGGCCTAACTTTCTGCGGGACCGTAGCCCAGCTTCATGGAGATGGTTGCGAATGGTCCTCGCCGATACCTCAGGAGCAACAGTGTCCCTAATTTGCTGGGAAGTGGCGGTGCGGTCCCCTACGGCACTGCGTAGGATCCTACGGTCTTGGCGTGCATCCATGCGTCGCTGCGGTCCGGTCCCAGGTCGACGGGCACGTACACCTTCCGCCGACCACTGGCGACAACATCGATGTACTGTGGAGACCTCTCGCCCCACGTGTTGAGCAATTCGGCGGTACGTCCACCCGGTCTCCCGCATGCCCACTATACGCTCTCGCTCAAAGTCCGTCATCTGCACATACGGTTCACGTCCACGCTGTCGCGGCATGCTACCAGTTGTAAAGACTGCGATGGAGCTCCGTATGCCACGGCAAACTGGCTGACACTGATGGCGGCGGTGCACAAATGCTGCGCAGCTAGCGCCATTCGACGGCCAACACCGCGGTTCCTGGTGTGTCCGCTGTGCCGTGCGTGTGATCATTGCTTGTACAGCCCTCTCGCAGTGTCCGGAGCAAGTATAGTGGGTCTGACACACCGGTGTCAATGTGTTATTTTTTCCATTTGCAGGAGTGTAGATATATTCTGCAGTAATCGAGCTTCACAGCGCTAAATCTGCTTAGATAACACTTATGCTAGGTGACTAATCAGTACACTATCCTAAGGAAGAGTGAAACACTCTCGTCTAGCTTAGAATTAGGAGGCATCCATGTTTCGCACAAGAAAATTTCTTAGCTCATTTTTAATTTTTATTAAACACAGCACTGGAAAAAAGTATCGAAAGGCCACGCCAATTGCGCTTTATCAAATTGCAAATCACCCGTTCTTTGCTCACAGTGAATGTGGCAAACACTTCCTGGTGCATGTTCTCACGAGGATACACACAGAGTGTAATTCTTTCACAGGCACTGCAGCTAGTGGTACTACGCTCCGCCGTTATCCCCGTGGCGCCCAAAAAACAAGTCTGAACAAGGATATCAAATACAATTTTCCACGACCAGCACACGTATGTAAAATCAGTAATTACGTTCCGCCAAAGTATGACACTTATATCAGTGAACGCGGAGAGGGAGAGAGAGAGAGAGAGAATGAACGCCCCTCGGCTTCTATTAGCCTCAAGCCAGACACAGAATAACATCAATACCAAGAGACAACACCGGAACAACTGTCGTGGACTGTACTCCATATTACGACGTGGCATCAGACTCACACAATACTTACTTTGTTCCGCACGTTTTGATGGTGCACAAAACCCATCTAACAAAGTCTTGCATCTCCTGACCCTGTGCTTCCAAGGTATTTGCCTTGAACGCTGCACATGCAGTAGCCCCTCTTTTCACTGTAAGATGATTTCTCTAACCAGCAGTGAACACTAATTGCAGACTGCAAGCCACTCACAAATTCGCCGACCGAAAAGCTACGACAAGACTGGAATAATATGATTAATAGCAGACCTGTAGAGCGACACAAGACCAATCATCTCAACACAAATGATGGATCACCATTCAGGCTTTGCATCAACGACCTCACATACAATTTTAATATCCTCCGAGCAAACCAACAATCCAACAAATCGTGCGGAATTTACGGTGCAAAATTTGCAGAGCAGCTATGTGGCCACGGCCCCCACCCATTAACTCTTGGTTGGCTAGGCACTTTAACTCAGCCACGGATTCAAATCGGCCCACAAATATGCACAGCCACCATTCGCCGGAATCAGTTCCCAAGAGTCTTGCCCAAGTGCTCGCCTTACTCGCCGGGCTGACCTCTCACACCTCGCCACAACCCACCCCGTCCCCATCAACAACCTCGAGGAAAGATTTTTAGTGGCCCTAAACCAGAGGGACATCACGCGATAGATCGAGCTAGTGGCGCCAGGAATTCGAAATGAGACCCCAGAACCCCGCCACGGCTCAAGTATGTTCGTGGCACGGAAAGTTTCCTGTAAGGAAATCTCCATTTTACTACGCGCTCATAATTTGTGGACGCTCTAGTTCAGTTACCTTCGTTTTTAATGGGATTCAATAAACACCGTTTTAATCAACGGTTTTCTTTTGAGACTTAAGAGTCCACGGCCGGCCGCGGTGGTCTAGCGGTTCTAGGTGCTGAGTCCGGCACCGCACGATTGCTACGGTCGCAGGTTCGAATCCAGCCTCGGGCATGGGTGTGTGTGGTGTCCTTGGGTTGGTTAGATTTAAGTAGTTCTAAGTTGTAGGGCACTGATGACCTCAGATGTTAAGTCCCATAGTGCTAAGAGCCATTTGAGCCAGTCCATCACGTATTTATCTCTCCTGGTTAAGTGCTACTCTACGTATGTGCCTGCTTTATTTCTAGTGTGTGTTCCTTGACTTTTGTGGCTTGGTTGTTTGGTTGGTTGGCTCGGGGGATGGTACCGAACAGCAGGGTCATCGGTCCCATCGGATTACGGTAGGATGGTGATGGAAGTCGGCTGATCCCTTTCACAGGAACCATCCCGGCATTTACCTGAAGCGATTTAGCGAAGTCATACGTTTGTTGGTACCATTCATGTCATCCAGATATGAATTGTTTAGCAATGCAATAAAGTATTTTAATTTTTAAGTACAATATTTGTGATGTAACAATTAAGGTAAATTGACGGATGCCCAGGTAAAAATAATGTAAGCTTTGCTTTTAAGCGAATGGGATGAGAGCTGAGAGTTGGAATGAGGGAACTAGGGTGTGCGGTTATGAAGTTCAGCAAAAGAAGCGTTGTGTAGTGTCACTAGTTGTGTTAGAAGAAGTATTTTAACTGTGTAATACAAATTGAATTTGGATTTGAAAGACACAGTTGAGTGGTAAAGACTTGGCGGTAATTGAGCAGGCAGTTAATTAAAAGAATACCTTTTGTAGACTATTAAGCTACCCAAAAAATGCACTGGCATCCAAAACTACGACAAAAACAGCTATTTCCCCGTCCTGTGTGTAATTCACGAAACAATCATAAAAACTGTCAACAGATGTCAGTCCGATCGAGTTCTGCATGGAAGATGGCATTCCGCTCAACGAATTACCACGCCAACGGTGACGTCAGGGCACCTATCAAACGGAGTAGCGTTTTCCAGGTAGTCTAGGGTGACCAAATTATTTTCGGTGGAAACCGGGACACATTCACCCCGGTGCCAATGGACACCTCATTCCACATGTACCCAGCTTTCTTAATTTTAAATATTAATGTTTTGTTGATACATTTTGTTAACCCGATTATTATAACTAATAAGAGGATGCAAAAGATTGATAAAATCTAGATTATCTGTATAATTAATGACATTAAATAAACGTATACAGTAATAAAGAGATGTATTACGATTGTACAAAATTTTACAGCCATTCAACTTTTAATCAATTAACATTAACATGAGCTTTAATATTACTGAGCACTAGTAGATGGAATTGACTGTCCTTGGAGGAAAGGGTATTTTCCACTGCTTCCAGCCTTCTAAATCATGCCTTTGTTCTTAGAGACACAGTGCTAAAACTCGGCGCAATCCATTTTGTAGTTGTACAGGATCTGCAGGATTGCTTCAAGAGAGTCAACCTCCATTCAGATTCTTTAATCATTCCAATGGATATTCATGAACGAAAATATTCTTTCCACATCGGCATTATGGGCTGGGATTGCAAATAAATACCTTGCAATTATTACCAACTCAGAGTAATGCTGAAGACAGTCACAGCTTTTAAAAAAAACTCACCCACTTCTCATGACATTCCAATGGTGTTTTTTTCATCATTCCACTTGTGAAGACTTTCTTCAACAAAATTTGTCAGTATGCCGAACTGATCAAAGAGAATGGAATCATCAATTTGAATCTCTTTACTCTTCAAATAAGAAACTGTCTCTTCAACACTTTCCAATTTTGGCACTCTCTTCAGTATCATCCAATCAAACATCGGCGATGAACGTAAATATGAGGCGCTCCACTTTCTGAGATATTCTACACAAGTGTTACCTTCTTCTCTAAAACTCCTTTCCGCAGCTTCTGATACTTCTGCTCTTTTAAGGACAGATTTAACATTAAAAGAAATGAACTCTTGCTCTCTCCTCTTAGTAAGAGTTTCCAGAGTATTTTTCGAAACATTATTTACCTCTATTATACTTTTCGTGCTTCCCTCAATTTCCTTTATCCCATGCTGCAAAGTGCTAAGCTGACTGTGAATGAACCATAAGTAGGCTTCACTTAAACGGTTACTGAAAAACTGAACCAATATTTTGGGGGGATTTGTCTTCATTTTGGAAAAAAAAATCTTTTAACGGTTCAAACAGGCGGATTACTCTTTCAACTGCTGGAAACAATGATAACCAGCGAGTTTTCGAGTGACACATTACATTCATATATTCAGTTCCCACACAGTCACAGAACTCCTTAAGCCTCTCTGTTCTAACAGTATATATGTAAAAGTGTGAGTATACCTTCATGACGATGGTTTCAACATCACAGCTTAAACTGTCAGCAGATGTCTGCACGCTATTGTGCAAAACATGGGCAGGGCGCCTTATGCCTTCAATTTTATCATGCATGTTGCCTTTAATTTCGTAAATACGTTGCATTTGCCTTGTCTTTTTCAACCACCAAAGTTTGTGATAGTGTTGTCTCCACAAAACGCAACAAATTTATTGTTCTCAAGATCAAACATTTCGATAGTATTCATACAAAATGTTGAAATTTCGTCAGATGTTTCTTTAGGGAGGGAACTCACCTTCAAAAGTTTGGTCTGAATTCCCTGATTAATATCGAAAAACGGAACATCAAACAGAAATATTTTAGTGGCCTTATGATTGCTGCCATCAGTGCATATCCCGTAGAAAGAAGACTTTTTGATGTATTCAAGGCGTTCCTTTACACCCTGGTGAGCAATAACTCCTTTCACTAAGGCTGACACTTTAGTTCTTGCTGAACTAAACGTTTTTGCAATGGAAGAAACATCAAACATAATGCTGTTAATCTTATTAGTACAATCACTAGATCTATAAGATTTGTGATGTTTTACCATGTGGTACGCTAGTGTAAGCTCGGCTCCTCGAACTTCCGTCTCTTCACTTGAGGGATGTTTCACAAAATAATTTAGTAGAGTTTTACTGCAGCTCGGTGCACTGTATCTGTTAATGTGTTTCTTTGATCTGATGTGATCAATTATGTCGGAACGTCCACCATGACTTACACTAATAAAACAGTTACATACGGAACACAGTGCTTCGTAATCAAAACGACCCTTCTTAATGAAATTCCATTCCTTGGAATAACAGTTACTGATCTTGCAGGCACGTTTCGGCATTGCGTTTCACAGTACTGCATCAATAATACCATTAGTATGAGAAAATAGCTATTGCGGTTTGTCTGACAAAACATCAACTACTACACTGTTCTGACAATGAGTGTGTGAGTAAGTGGCGCGACAATCGGACGGTTTCATAGCTCTGTTACAATAATACAACTTAATCCTTGTTGGCCAAATTACCGCTCAAAGTAAATTATTCCCTGAGTGTATCAATACTGATACTGTGATTACTAGTATGGGACTATAGAGGTTTTAGACAAATAAGCTAAATATTTTAATTTCTTGTGTTGTATTTTCTTTAATATAGCGAAATTCCAAAAATTTGAGAAAGTTTCACAAAATGTATTTAAAAACTGAATTCCGGGAATTTTGAGCGTCCCGAAACAAAATTTCGGGACACCGGAACACAGGGATGAAAACCGGGACAATCCCGGTTTTCCGGGACGTTTGGTCACCCTAGGGTAGTCCCACGTGTACGACTGCTGTGTACACAGTCGCAGACTGTCCAGTATGCTACAGAGAAGACGCCTGCCAGATTCTCTGCGGTGGAGGGCCATAGGATGCAGGACAGTCGCAAACTGATGTGGCCCGATGGCTTAGCGTGAATCGTTGTGTTGTTTCTCGGGTGTGGTAACAGTTTACAGAAACTGAAACTGTACCCCAAAGACCACGGCAGGGCCGACCATATCAGAGACGCTATTATTTGGCTATAAGGGCACGACGGTACCACCTCAGTACTGCACAGTAACTGGCATCTGACTCCGCAGCATCCACTGGACGTGTTTTATCGAGGCAAGCGGTGTACAGAAGCTTTCACCAGAGTGATCTTTGTCGTCGGGAACCTGCTTTGACGAGTCTTCACAGAAGACAACGTCTAGAGTGGAGCCGGCAACATTCCACGCGGGCAGTCGAACACTCGGCCAGTGTTCTTTTCCCAGGTGAGATCCGATTTTCCTGTAGAGTGATTCTCGAAGGATTCGCTTCTTGAGGGAACATAGAATACGATTTAGGGACCCAGACGTTGTGGAAAGAGAACGATATCTACGATGACCACTAATGTTGCGGGCAAGGATTATGTTGATCACTTGCATAACTCGTCATGAAATTGTAAGGTGAATCGGCAGGGTTTATCTGCTGTAAGGTATCGTGACGAGATCTTGACCCCTCACATGCGGTTGTTGTGAGGTGCTGTGGGCCCAGCGTTCGTACTTATGGACGATAATGCTCGAGCTCATAGTTCACAGGTGGTTGATATTTTCTTGGAAACGGAAGACATTACACGTATGACTTGGTCTGCTCGCTCCCCTGAGTTGAATCCCATAGAACATGTCTGGGATGCACTTGGAAGGCGAGTTTCATCACGTCAGTATGTCCCAGTCACTCTCCAAACCTTGTGAGCAGGTCCGCAAGAAGAATGGACGTTATTGCCTCCACATGAGATTGAAGACATATTTCACAGAAAGCCCAAACAATTACAGCCCTGTACTCCTGCCAGAGTTGGTCATGCCCATACTGAGTACATTAATCATGTGTGCAAATCTGTTACGTTGGAAGAAAACGAAGAACATTTTTGTCTGAAATACATTTTTGTCTGCCATTATGCATGTTGAAGCTGTTTAAATTCTGCATTATTTGCATTATTTCTACTTTATTGTCGCCTATTTGTACTATTTTGAGACAAAATAGGCACAACCTTACAAAATTTCTGTCTGTTGCTTTAATTTTGTGCACCAGTGTACACTTAAAGCAGTAACAATGCAGATGCCATTGCAGGGAGGCGGTTTACGTAATATGACCATACGGCTATGACTCACCTTTAATATAATACTCTTCTTAAACAAATTAGAAGTTTTTATGCACAACAAAATTTTCAAACACAGTAGTGTTAATGAATCTACGTATAAATGCCCAGACAGATGATGCTCAGATACATTTTTTGTGATCTAATAGCAGTTGTAGACCATAGAGGTGTAAAAACGTGTAAAGGAATATCACAGACGTTAACATATCACCTTAGTACTGCAAGAAGTGGTGTAACTGTCCTACGTAGTGGGAAGCTGTATACTGCATGAGCCATGGAAGTCGCCCTACAGTTTTCACGAGGCACATACACTCCTCAACTACCGTTTAGCAGAGAGCGTGCTACACGTTAGCGAGTATTAACTGTGGAAAGACAACAAAAACTAGGTGTTCTTGCTTTTATAGTGAACGGTGAGCGAGAGTCTCCTTGACTGTCCCTCATTTCTATTTGAATGTCTATTTTCATGAGCTCTCCGGACAAAATTTTGCATTGGTCGCACTTGAGCTGGAGCTAAACAATAGTAGAATGCAATAACCATGTATGGACGTGCTCATGGCCATACAGGTATTCGATTGGTTGGGATTTTAACGGGGCTGTCTAATTTCTTTTCAAGAAATGGTCTACCACTCGCAGACATGTACCAGGTGGTACAAAGTGGTTGTCAACAACTCATAATCGACGAGAGACTAGTGTCACGCCTTTGCAATGACAACAGATTTCATACCAGTCTGGAAATACTGCTCTAAGTGGACACACGTGCTTCTCAACCAGTTTTCAAGCGAACACTGCGAAGGAATAATGAACGTCTGGAGTGAGGAACATAAAAGACCATTGCTCACAACGAGAGATAAAGCTGGACATCCTCTGTTCGCTAAACAACACAAAAACTATACATCAGTTGGCTAGAGGCATATAGAGTGGCCCAATGAATCACCCTTACGCCACTTCTGAAATGGTGCTAGGTATCAGGATGACCAACGATCCAATGAAGCGTTAATGTGTTTTCGGTGCATTTCAGGCCAAAGATGGTCTGTGACAAACTGGTGTTATTTTAGTACCTTGAGTTTGTGTCAATCATTCATATTACCTAGAACATGGCCCAAGATGTTTATTCTCGGTAACGTTTCCTCCACACCTTCATGATGAGTATTCCGTGGCCACTCCGATCGTCCGTGGATACGACGGCCGAGCACAGCTTGCAGGGTTGACGAACACAGATGCATCGTATAGCATGTGGACGGGCTCTCCAGATCGCACGATCTGAATCCTAAAGCAAACGTCTGGCATTATACTGAGCAGAAGGTCACACGTAGAAGTTAACTGCCTTCTTATATCATAGGTCCAATGAATCTCTGCAGAAATGGGTGACATCTCGTGGATATGGTATACATGAATAAGTATGTGGTCCCTTCTGCTCCATCCGCAACATTTTAACCTTTGTGAAGCTGCCCAAATCGACTATTATTGACTGTGAAGTGGAAACACACAGGAACAACCACTGCTGAACCAAGAGCAGGCAGACGTCATGTACTGGCGGAAAGTAACTGTGGAGTATTGCGATAGATGGTTGTAAAGAGACACAGGTAATCAGCCCAAGGAATCTCCCGTTAGTTCCAAAGAGCTACCGGCAGCCTATCTAGCACAATGAATCTGCATAGGGACGTAAAACATCGGGTACGATTAACGAACAGCTCCATATAAACCACATATTTCTGTAGTCAATGCTAGGCGACGCTGGAGGTGGTGTAAACAGTGACATTGGTTGACTGAAAACCTGTGATTTGGAATGATGAATTACCCCACATCCTGTGACCACTCGTTGGGATTATTTTGCATTTGACGAATGTCAGCATGTTTAGTGCCAACTCTGAAGTATGGATGCCGTCTGGGGTGGTTGAGCGGCTCTAGGCGCTACAGTCTTGAACCGCCCGACCGCTACTATCGTAGGTTCGAATCCTGCTTCGGGCTGGATGTGTGTAACGTTCTTAGTTAGTTAGGTTTAAGTAGTTCTAAGTTCTAGGGCACTGATGATCTCAGTCCCATAGTGCTCGGAGCCATTTGAACCATTTTTGAAGTATGGAGGCCGTGGAATCTAGCTTTGGGGGTCATTTTCGTGACTACGGTGTGGTACCCTTATTGCGTTTGAGAACGCTAAACATATCAGATCTTTCAGCGATGTTTGCAGCGTTCAGTAGAGGAACTGTTCGGTGACGTATCAGATAGGGGGGGGGGGGTGCTCGTGATTGTGTGTCATTTATGATAATGTTACACAAAACCACATTAAGCAATCCACAGCTCCTAACTTGCCTTCTTATGATAACACTCTTAAAATAATATGTAAACAGAATATATAAAGAACCGACCGGCCGCCGTGTCATCCTGTGCCCACAGGCGTTACTGGATGCGGATATGGAGACCAGAGCCGCTACTTCTCAGTCAAGTACCTCTTTGTCTGAGGGCTGTGTGCACTCCGCTTGGCAACAGCGCTCGGCCCACCGGATGATCCAAGAGCTAGCCCAGCCCGACGGCGCTAAACTTTTACTGATCTGACAGGAGCCGGTGTTACCACTGCAGCAAGGCCGTCGGCATTAAATAAAGTATACAGGAAACGAATTAACGATGCACTGTACAGTTAAGTAACAAGTGCTGAATTCCATTTCTCAGACCTCCAAGGAGCGAACGGATAGCACAAAACAACTTTGCATTTTGCACATTCAGTTTTTTTCGAGAGTTTATCGACGCTGTAGATCATCTGAATTTCCACATATTTCCTGTAACGCAACCGTTCGTCTGTGAATGGCTTTGAACCGATCGAGCCCGCTTGAGTAAAAATTTTCTTTACATACTTATATTTGTAGGCCGGGGTGGTCGAGCGGTTCTAGGCGCTACAGTCTGGAACCGAGCGACCGCTACGGTCGCAGGTTCGAATCCTACCTCGGTCATGGATGTGTGTGACGTTCTTAGTTATTTAGGTTTAAGTAGTTCTAAGTTCTAGGGGACTGATGACCTCAGAAGTTAAGTCCCATAGTGCTCTGAGCCATTTGAACCATGCTTATATTTATCACACGTCTCCATAAGAAACACACAGCCAAGCTGGATGTACGATTTCATACTGTCGATTGGTACACTACCGGGCCACCCAGGAACTAATCCGCACCGTGTAGTGCTGTAGCTTAGCAGTGGAAAGATTACACAGGCCGGTATTATTCAGGGCTTCGCTTCGAAATGTGTCGAACTGGTAAAACATAAGCTCACGTCATTGTAGTCAAAATTGGGCACAATCATTTGTTCATAGAGAACGATTTCGGATGTCAAGCAAACAAAACTGGAACATTTAAGTGTGGTACGAAGTTTACTAAATTGACGAGAAAAGTTCACTCGAGGTAAAACTTATTGGAAGTGGAAAAGAATATCTGATAAATATTGCGTTACTACATAAATATCGTAAGTCACACTGTACAAATAATTGGCGATACAGGAAGCAGCAGCAGCAAACAACGGATTTTTGCGGATACTGTGAACTCAAGGTACCAATAAAAGTAGCACGTGAAAGATCAGAGCACAGAGAACCCAGCAGGGTTCTGATATTTTCAGGAGGGTCACATGATGTAAACTAAAAAAGGAAAATAAAAATCAGCTTCTACCAAATGAACTTTCAAAAGACTACATAGTCCAACAGAGCATCCACAATACGACATTTCTTTAATATGATAGTGATGAGTGTGGTGACGGAATGGAGGGACCGACTTCTCTAATAGTAAATTCTGAACTTAAATTATTTTGTGGTGATGGATCAACACGTCAGTGGAGGGTGTTTATGGTATTGCTGAGAGAGGATCAGTTAACATAATGTCAATATAATTTAATGAACATTTAGGCAAACTGGCGCCAAAGTTTAATAAACCCAAGTGTGCGTTTTCCTTCACGCGGAATCAGAGGCTCTTTTATCCAGCGCGGCAGGCTCACTGTGCATGCGCCACCAGCGGCACTGCTACTCTCAGGCGGAAGTCAAAGAGGTTACAAGAAAATGTGTGTGAAATCTTATGGGACTTAACTGCTAAGGTCATCAGTCCCTAAGCTTACACACTACTTAACCTAAATTATACTAAGGACAAACAACACACCCGTGCCCGAGGGAGGACTCGAAACTCCGCCGGGACCAGCCGCACACAAGGAGGTTGGAATAATGGGAGACGGCACCCCACGCTGAGGAGAACAGCCATCCATTGAAGCCATGGTCGCGACATTATTGAGCCCAGGATGTGAGTTCTTCGGTTAAATACTGCGTGATACGTGCCCTCTTAGCTTTGAATGTCTAATAGGCAGTAATTTTCGAGTATGTATTCATACACAGGATAAAATATTACTGCAATTCAGTATGAATACTCACTTGACATCAAATATTAACGACACTCCAATATAGGCGCCATTAACTTTACTTTTGTGGCATAAGGGCATCTCCCCTTATTCTAACCTCCCTGGTGCAATCGAACTAGTAGCACACCGGTGGTAGAAACAGGCAACACTACATATGCTAGCAGAACGCCAATAAAAAGAATCTACTGGTCGAAATGAAGACCGTTGTTATTCAGTATCAGATAAAATCGGATTCGGCACGTTACTTAACTCTAAACCCTGATCTCCGTTAATAAGAGTATCAGACAATATAATTTCAATATATTCCTTTCGAACACATTTCCGGTAGCGGGAAGCAGAACGGATTATTTGCCTCTCATTATACAACACTTTTTGTGCCTCACAAGACACTGCTCTGGCGCTGCCGATTTCTCTGGCTGGAGCAGACGACTGTGAGGATGGAGCTCTACACATCGATTCTGAATATCACAGATAATCTGGTTAGTATAAGCCATGCTACAATAACACGGAATTCTGTATACACTTCGTTTCCTCAGGCCCAGGTCAGCCATTTCTTACCCAAGAAGGGTTGTAATCACAGATGGCGGCGTAAATACACGTCTCATGTCATATATTCTTAAAAGTCTTGGTATTTTCGAGGATGAAAACCGAGAAAAAGGCAAAAAAGCAGCAGATTTACAAGTGTGATCTGATGGTTTCACTGGCATTCAGTCCTGAAGAGCACGACATACTAGTTGGTCTTTATGTCTCTTCTGCTTAAAAAAAACACTTAAAGTGGTCCGATTACAGTTTCAAATTTTCTGCCTATGTCTGTCTTCACCAAATTTCATAAGACCAATATGCGTTTCTGTTTTTCAGTTGCAGCCTCGGTTCGACTGGCTCTTTGAGAAGGTGTGACCATTCAAGGAACCCAACGGGCGTCGTCTTGGGTCACGTACAAAATGTCGGGCAAGGTAATGTAAGCTGATCCAGGAATTGTTAGTTTCAGCGAAAAACGGCCTACAAATCTCTTGCGATTCTCGTTTCTTCACAAAGAGATGTTCGTCTCCTTCGTTCACCATCAATAGGAGTAGTCTGACCACACTGGATGGTTTCCCACTTAACCGCTATGATACACGATAGCGTATTGTTGCTGCACATTTCCATCAACTCTTCATGGCAGCTGCAGCGTAGTTCCCTTTCAAATGCAGCCAGTGAATTCCTGCTTCTGTTCTCCTAACGGTGTGTTACAGTTCCGTGACGCTGGGATTTCAAGGTGTTCCAGGAGTGCAACATGAAGGAGGTAAATGAAACTTTTTACTGCACCCTGTAATGACAATGTGTTTGCATATACTTGCAACATAGCTCGAACTCTAGTAACATAACAGTTGTCTGTATGAATACCTAATGAACACCGTTATGGTCATTCAGAGCTAAAGTTCCTCCTAGATATCTCTGGTATTTTGTTTCGACATAAGATTTGCATTTCATTGGTGGGAGGCTTTCTGCTGATTTTCATACTCCCTCTAGGGAAATAGCAGAAGGGAAAAAATCGGAACAGGTATCAGACTCAATGTAAAATAAAATGAGCGAAAATTACCAGGCCGCCTTCCAGATATACTTTTGATTCTGCTAGAGGCAATGGACGAAAGAAGAGGACGAAAACAACGTACTGTTTTTCTCCTCCATTCTCCGGCCTTACACACAGTCCCCCCTACTCTTCCCGCCAGACACAAATATACACTACACACGCGCGTGCGTGTTCGGGAATAGGACCGCCCACCCCTTTCCCCAAACGCCCTCCTCTCCGTTACTCCCGGCAATCCCTATATCCCTCCTACTCCCTTCCTCCCTCGCACACACAGGCACAATATAAAAAGCAAGCTAGCGCTTTGTGCAAGACGTGGACCGGGCTCATTTCCCGCGCTGTGTGCGCCCAGGAGGAGATTACGGTTATTCAGCGAGGAAAGCAATTTCCAGCCGGCGGACAGAGGGCGCTGGCAGCGACTCATGACGTGGCATTCTTAGTAGATCACTTGCACCAGCAATGTGCCTGCCTGCCACTTAATCGACTCGATGCAACTAATCGCATTGGCTGGTTCGAGCGTCTTCGATAGAGACGCATTAGTCATAGCCTTCTGAATCTTCCAGTACTGTGCTTCACCGTGTACTAACGTTTATTTCCGCTCAGTTTTCGGAAGGACGAGGCATAGAGCTCACAGCGGAATGATTCCGCTGGGGTGCACTGCCCGCTTATATAGGTAACGCTTGACCTTGATTACGCGCTCCAGTCTTACTACGAGCGCGCATACCCGCTGGTACGCTGGCCTGGCGCCAAGCCAGGCGGGTTGCATAACCGGACGGCTGGACGCTCACCGGGCAGTGCTGCACTATGCTCTGTTACTTTTTTCAAATTGTTGCATCCTTGAGCCTCCGATTACCAGATGTACGACTAGCGGTACTCGTCTGACGCCCCTGGTTACAGGAGTCAAGGACAGTACTTTATTAACAATTATAATACAAAATAATATCACCACTTACAGTTACATTTTCAGCAAGTACACCAAGTCCTTTCATCCATACATGTATTTCCTCATCATTAGAAACTTTTCTACATGATTCTATGCCTAGACTGTACATAGTTGGTAGAAGTGTAGATTTTTCAGAATTACGTATATTTCCCGACTCCACTATGTAAATAAACTACCGGAAAATAATTTGTTACACTCTTATATAGGTTTCCAATTCACTCAACATTTTTCGTGCAACAGTGCATCTGGAGTACATGAAATGATTAGATTTACAGATCAGTAGCACAAGCGGTTCTGATGTACCAATTATCAACCAATGCTGAAACACACATACTAGCACGTGGTGTAGCGTCGACGGTCGACAATGCATGCGCTTTTCCTGGCACTCAGTCGATCGTGCAGACGGCGAATACTGCCGTCAGATGCGTTTATGCCACGCCTGTTCGACCTGTCCAGGTAGTTCACTAGTCGCGTGACTCACTACTCGTCCCGTCATACCCCACACGTGTTCGATTGGGGACAAGTCTGGAGTTCCTGCTGGCCAGGGAAGTTGGAGAGTAAAAGTTTCTCGAGCAGAGCGGGGGCGAGTATTGTCCTGTCGGAACAACACATCACCTTGCTATTGCAAGAACGGGTCAAACAAAATTTTGCATGTACGTAGCTCTGGTTAGCGTCCCACCCAGAAACACCAAAGGTGGACAAAGAGGTTTAGCTCATCGAAATCCAGACCATAAGTCATGGAGTGCGACCAGTGTGTCTTGGACGATTTCACTCTACGAGACCGCCCTCTACAGGTCTAAATGGTAAGTGCAAACGATCGTCACTTGCATGCAAGCAGAATCTGCTTTCATCGTTCAAAACTATGGCGCTCATTCCAAGTGATCGTAGAAGACGGGCAAGAAGAGAACATGCCCATAGTCTCACTGCTAATAACCGTTTCGTAAGAGTTCACTTCGACATGTCTGGGCTCATAAGCCCTCTTATCTGAGCTGTGGTAGCTGCACGACCTGTCACTGGTGCTTTAATATACGACAATGTATTGGGCGTCAGTGCTGCGTGGACGTCCGGCACCTGTTCCAAGGGTGTGCATCTTTGCTTAACTGACGCAGCTCGTCCAACTCGTGTGGCAATTTTCCGTAAGGACCATCGTGCCTGTCGATAGGCCACAATCTGAGCACCTTCAGACTCGCTTAGTTGGCTCTAGGAAGCCTGGGTGCGGCAACGTGGACAGATCACGTGCTTGCTTCACACGCTTGAAACAAGCAGATCCTTCCGGCTGTGAGCATTCCCTGTTGAAGGAAGACATAAATTGAACTCTGCTTGCTATGCCAGTACACTTATCTGTTGGCGGACCACTTTGAAACCATTTTCAGTACATCTACTGTACACATGGTGGCATATGCCGCCATCGGATCAAAATCTATATCGTCTATCGAGGCGTATTAATTGTTTTTAATTGTTTTCCGGCTGCGTACTTTATATAGGTACATGAACTGTGTTTCAAATAAATTTCACTTCATTTTATTGCTACGAATGTTAAACATATTATCCGGAAACTTTGAAAAGGTCGTTCATATTCGCCAGTCATGGTGACATACATTGTTTTATGTTATGTATGTAGTAGTAAATCATGTTAACAGAAACCATCGGTAACATTAATGTAGAAATAGAACACTTGGAAAATAAGAATCAATTAAAAATAACGTAAAATGAATGGAATTATCTCAAGTTCCAAGTAAATAAAGTCCATCTTACATTACTAGGTATGTTAAAGGCAGCTTCGAAAGAATTCCAACTACACCTACTTCTAAACTGTTGCTGCACTCTTCAACATCACCCTCACTGGTATGTGTATCCCCCGGCAATCCTCGAATCTACGCATACCCGCGTGGGTGGCCATAGCATACACACTATGTGGTCATAAGTTTTCGGACACCACCGAAAACAAACGTTTTTCTTATTACGTGTATTGTGCTACCACCTACTGATAAGTACACCATATCAGCGACCTCAGTAGTCATTAGACATCGTGAGAGGGCAGAATGGGGAACTCCGCGGAACTCAAGGACATAGAACGTGATCTGGTGATTGTGTGTCACTTGTGTCATTCGCCGATATGCGAGATTTCCACACTCGTAAACATCCCTACGTCCACTGTTACCAATGTGATGGTGAAGTTGAAGCATGAAGGGACATGTACAGCACAAAGGCCGACCTCGTCTGTTGACTGACAGAGGACCGTCGACAGTTGAAGAAGGTCGTAAAGTGTAATACGCAGATATCTATCCAGACCATCAGACAGGAATTCCAAACTGCATCAGGATCCACTGCATATGCAATGGCAGTTAGGCGGGAGGTGAGAAAACTTGGATTTCCTGGTCGAACGGCTGCTCATAAGACACATCACGCCGGTAAATGCCAAACGACTCCTCGCTTGCTGTAAGAAGCATAAACATTGGACGATTGAACAGTTTAAACACTTAGTGTGTGATAACGAATCACGGTACTCAATGTGGCGATCCGATAGCAGGGTATGGGTATGGCGAATGCCCAGTGAACGTCATCTGTCAGCTTGTGTAGCGCCAACAGTAAAATTCCGAAGTGGCGGTGTTATGTGTGGTCGTGTTTTTCATGTAGGGTCTAAACATTCATGGTGGCGTCTGTTTGTTCTATATCGTGTCTCCCTACCACTTTCGCGCAACGACGCTCTGAGCGTGTTTTTTAGGGAACTAGTTTGAACCTGGGACCTGTTGCTGGTAAGGAGACGCCAGACCACACATGACATGTAGAATTCAGAAGAGTTCAGTGAGACTAGCGATGATATAATCAAATGCTTAATGATCTCAGCGTGAGCTCCACTGCACTCCCTGTAAAAGAATCTTAATGCTAACTAAATTTAGTGGAAAGGGTTGAAGGCTTCCCTATTTTTAGTTAGCTCGTAAAATAACGTCGAAAAAGCAGCTAAGTTTACCATTGGAAATTTTATTCTACTCACAAAACATCATTTATAAATTGCACTATTGATAAAAGGAAATGTTTTAATACAGGATAGTAAAACCAACTGCGTTGAACAAAAATGTGAACGAATATTCCCTAAATGGGTTTCCAAGTTCTACAATCGATCGAAGGATGACCTATGCCATATCACATCTATAATCTGGGTTTAATTTAAGTTTCACAAAAGAGCAAACTATCAAAATGGTCTACAGTGACCCACAATTATCTTTAATTACTAATCTAACCTATCGTAAATTACAGTGGCTGATGTGGCTTCTCAATAACTATAAAATAGAAAAATCATCGCGTTTCAGATCTTTTTCTTCAAGTGGCAAATGTGAACACCATGAGTTTTAATTAACGATCGACACCAGTATTACGCAAAAAAGGGGTGTAACAGATGAGTCTACTGCAGTTCTGAGTGAAGCCTTATGCGCTCAAAAATGCGGCATCGCGTGCGTTCATTACCTTGTCGGTGTTTAAGCAGCGTCAGGGCGGCAGCGGCCGGCGCAGCGGCCATCCATCTCGCCGTCTCGGAACCAACTCTCTAACTTCTCCTTACTACTATTTACCGAAGTTAGTTTAAAAAAACTATCTGGCTATGTTTTCATCTGACCAATCAGGGTCTCAATGTTAACCTTAAGATCCGCCTACAAAAATTCTGTCTATCCAATCAGAAAAGTTATACATTTCGTGGTGGGGCAATGTTTTTAAAGTTTGCAACGCAACAGAGACGCGAAAAAGTCTCACGCTAAAACTTGCTGGTGGTAGTGGCCCTTTTTGTGTTATAGTAGGATCTATACTGCTTTTCTGGAGGGCTCTAGCTTTTAACATGGGCTGGGGGTTGTCCTTGACGTACCTGAGACGCGAAAAAGCCTCACGCTAAAACGTGCGGTTTGTGTAGTCGTACAGCTAGTCTGGCGGCGTGGGTGTCCAGCCCCTCCCTTATCGTAGGGCCTTCTAGCTTAACACGGTTCTGCTCTCGGCTTCTGTTCTCGTTTCTCCCCTCGGATCTGCGTATGCCCCACGGTGGGAAGGTACGACATGCATTTAGGCATTCTTGTGTTAGTCTGTGGTATTCCATTTGCTCACTCGTTAGTCGTATTACTTTGGTTAATTTAATGTCACGATTTATTCGGAGCTATGTGACATACCACTGGATTTGCTTATCATGTCAGGGTTTTCATGTATGGTGTTGGATTTGCCTGACACCTTACAAGGGGGCTTGGACCCCTTGTTGTTTCAGGTGGCACTATCGCACCAGAGGCCTACATTGATGTTTGAAGCACCTTTTCGATTCCTACTGTTGAAGAGCTGTCTCGTGGGCCACTACCACCACGGCACAGCGCGTCTCCAGATTGCGGATAGAGGATACGGCCTTCAGATATGAAGGGTAGCTGCGAATACAAAAAAATAAGCAGTCGCGGACAGCCGGTGGGGAGCAGGCGATGGCGTGATGAACCAGCCATGTTTCTTTTTCTCTTACTAGCAAATCTGTCCATCAATAATCAGCAACATTAATAATCATGGGTCCCTTTGAAGTAAAATATTCCGGAGGTAAACTAGGTTCCCATTCGGATCTCCGGGCGGGAACCTACTTCGAAATGATTCAGGCCGAAAGGAACTTCCTGGTTGGGAACATGGAACATTAAAAGTTTGAACAGGCCAGGAACATTCCAGATATTATTAGACGAATTAGACACATACGATGTAGACATTACAGCTATTCAAGGGGTAACTATGCATTTTTGTATGGAGGTGCGTATGCTCACAGTTTCGGAACAGGTTTCGCAGTAGAGAGAAAAGTGCTTTACGCAATCAGAGATATAAGGTTCATTAGTGTCCGACTATCAGTTATAGTGTTGTCCGGCAGGTGGAATAGACTAGTAGTAATTAATGTACACGCATCAACTGAGGACACTGAAGAGAGTGTTAAAGACTGCTTTTATGAAGAACTAGATCAACTGTCGGATGCGTTCTCCTCGTATGATACAAAATTAATCATAGGTGATTTTAATGCAAAGATAGGGAAGGAGGAAGCATTCCGGCCTACAACTGGTAAAGAAAGGTTGCAAAACATTTCTAATTATAATGGCACAAGGGTGGTTAATTTTGCTGTTTCAAAAGGCATGATTGTTGAGAGCACGTATTTCAAAAGGAAGGACATTCATAAAGCAACTTAGGTCTCTCCGGATGGACACACCCGAAACCAAATTGATCATGTTCTTGTAGATCGAAGATGGCACATTAGTATAGAAAATATGATGATTTTCAGGGGAGCAGACTGCGATTCTGATCATTTTCTTGCAGTTGTCAAAGTTTACCAACGGCTATCTACAGCAACTTCAAGGTGTCACAATGCAGAACTTGTTAGGTTCGACAATGACAAGCTAACTGATGAAAACTTTGGAAGAAGGTACATGATAGAGATTTCAAATAGGTTTGATGCTTTCAGGACACACGAAGATCAAGACGAGGATGTAAATAAACAGTGGATCACTGTGAGGAATAATATCAAAGAGGCAGCGAAGGTCACAATAGGTACAATTAAGAAGAACAGGAGGAAACCGTGGTTTGATGAGGACTGCAAGAAATTCGTAGAGGAAAGGAGAAAAGCACGATTAGATTGGGATAGAATGGGAAACAGGAAACGTGAGGGGTTCCTGAACTTGAGAAGGGAAGTTGGTCGTAGGCTACGGGCAAAGAAGAGGGATTATTTCAACAATCAAATTACAAAAATGGAAACAAACAGTAAAACAAAAAACAAAAGGGAACTTTACCTAGACATAAATGGGTATAGGAAGGGCTTCAAGGCTAGGACAAATGCACTTCGAGAGGATGCTGGGGGAAAACTGACAGAACCCAGTGCTATATTGAGTAAATGGAGGACGTATTTTGAGCATCTATTAAATGTACACCAGGAAGCAGGAAATGAGCAGGCGTACGAAATACAAACAGCAGTACCACAGATACCTGAGCCAACGTTAAAGGAAGTAAGAGGTGCAATCAACAAATTGAAAAACCATAAAACACCAGGATCAGATTGCATGACTGCAGAATTAGTTAAAAATGGGGGACAGAAATTGGTGGAAGCAGTTCACAAAGTGATAACTAAAGTATGGAATTCAGAGATGATACCTGAAGAGCGGCAGGAGTCGATTCTGATTCCCATTTTTTAGAAAGGTGGCAAAATGGATTATAGTAATTACAGAGGCATATCGCTATTACCAGTATGTTCCAAAATTTTCTCGAATATTCTGCTAAGCAGGCTTAAACCATATGCAGATGAAATTGTGGGGGATTACCAAGCAGGCTTTCGGAGGAACAGATTAACTATAGACCAAATATTCACCCTGCGTCAAATTTTGGAAAAGAAACGGGAATACAATAAACCAGTTCATAATCTTTTCATGGATTTTACAAAAGCATGTGATTCAGTATTGCAATCAAAATTGTACAGAATTCTTTTGGAACTTGGAATACCAAAGAAGTATGTTAGACTTACAGAAGTGAGTTTGAAGAACACAAAAGGTAGAGTACGCGTGTGGAAATTGGAGTCAGAAGAATTTGTAATAAAGAACGGACTTAAACAGGGAGATGCCCTGTCTCCACTACTTTTTAATTTAGTCCTAGAATATATTGTACGAATGGCAGCAGATTATCCAGAGGGTGTGGAGTTAAATGAAAATATTAAGGTATTAGGGTATGCAGATGATCTAAACATCATTAGCTATAGGAAAGAGTCTGTAACAGCAATGCGTGAATCAAGGCTAGTGAAGATGTAGGTCTAAGGATAAGTGAAGACAAAACTAAATACCTGGTTACTATTAGAATGCCAACAGCAGTAGATCAGGAAATGTTAAGAGTTAGAGACATGCAGTTTGGAAAAGTGAACACATTTAAGTATCTAGGCGTGGACATCACTTCGAGAAATGAGATTGAATCCGAACTGAAGAAGAGATTACGGACGGGAAATGCGTGCTACTTCTTACTGAATTGATTACTTTCATCACGGATATTGTCTAGAAATTTAAAGATTAGAATATACAAAGTTATTATTCTACCAGTTATGCTGTATGGGTGTGAGACTTGGTCTCCCACTGTGCAAAATGAAAAGCCTTTTAGAGCATTTGAAAACAAAATTTTGAGGAAAATTTTCGGAGCAAAAAGCGATGACATTAGCGAAGAGTGGCGAAAACTGCATAACGAAGAGGTTCACGAACTGTATTCAAGCCTTGACATAATCAGTATTATTAAATCACGTAGGCTGCGGTGGGCGGGCCACGTGGCTCGAATGGATGAGGGCAGGGTGGCGCGCAGAGTACTGGAAGGGCACCTAGAGTGAAAACGTCCCGTGGGGAGACCAAGGCGTAGCTAGGAGGACAATGTGAAGGCCGATTTGAGGAGCCTAGGTATTGAAGGGGAATGGAAGGAAATAGCCCAACACAGGGACAGATGGCGAAAATACGTTGCTGCGGTAATGGACTCTCGAGTGCTGTATGGCCCGTGAGTAAGTAAGTAAAGAAGAAGAGCAATTCGGGGATGGCGATTGCATCTTTCAACATGATCGAGCACCTGTTCGTAAAGCACGGCCTGTGGTGAAGTGTTTATACGACAATTACATCCCTATAAAGAACTGTCCTGCACAGAGTCCTGCTCTGAATCCTGCAGAACACCTCTGGGATGTTTTGGAACGCCGACTTCGTGCCAGGCCTCGCCGACCGACATCGATACCTCTACTGAGTGCAGCATTCCGTGATAAATGGGCTGCCATTCCTCAAGAAACCTTCCAGCACCTGATTGAACATATGCCTGGGAGAGCTGAAGCTGTCGTCGAAGCTAATGGTGGGCCAACTCCATATTTAAATTTCAGGTTTACCGATGGAGAGCGCCGCGAACTTATAAGTCATCTTCAGCCAGGTGTCCGGATACACATGAACGCATAGTGCATATACATACTTGAACTTCCTCTTAATTAAATGTATATGTGCCTGTTACTATCTATATAACTGTGGAAACGCTTCTTGTGACCTATTGACATTATCTTGATACTCAGATCTTCCACTTGACCTTATAAACTGGAAGGTAAGCTGTTGTCTTTTAGATATCCTATGTGCTTTCGCACTGACTTAGACCAAAGTTTTGGTAAATAACAACTGTTTGCAATGTCTCTGTACCTGAGAAAGAGGGCATCTGAGAACGACATGATCAACGGAACTTTCCTTTCCACATTAACAGATTGGTGTGTTACTCCTCCCCCCCCCCCCCACCCAATGAAGATGTTTAGGACATGAACCGTGATCTGTTAACAGATACACCAAAAATCGATTCGGTGCAATGACGGGCAATTTGAGCTTGTTCCTGATGCTTGGGAATATGCTGTAAACGCGCCTTGCAGTGCTCTTAGTGTCCCCATTCATTTAACTTCCAGGTTTGTAAGTGTCTTGTATCAGTACATTCACATCTATATCTACGTTGATACGCCGCAAGCCACCGTACAATGCGTGGCGGAGGGCACTCTGCAACACTACTTGTCGTTTCCTTTGCTGTTCCACTCATAAATAGTGCGTGGGGAAAACGACTGTCAGTATGCCTCTGTAAGAGCCCCAATTTCTCCTATCTTCGTGGTTCTTACGCGCAATGTATGTTGGCGGCAGTAAAATAGTTCGGCAGTCAGCTTCAAATGCCGATTCTCTAAATTTTATTCTTAGTGTTTCACGAAAAGAACGTCGCCTTGCCTCCAAGGATTCCCATTTGAGTTCCCGAAGCATCTCCGTAACCTTTATTTTCTGTTCGAACTGCGAGTAACAAACCTAGCAGCCGGCCTCTGAATTGCTTCCATGTGTTCCTTCAATCCTACCTTTTGCGGATCCCAAACACTTGAGTGGTACTCAAAAATAGGTCTCACCGCATTCTATAGGCGGTCTCCTTTACAGATGAACCACACTTTTCTAAAACTCTCCCAATTAACCGAAGTTGATCATTCGCCTTCCCTACCACAGTTCTCACATGTTCGTTCCACCTCATATCAATTTGCAACGTTATGCCCACATATTTAAACGACTTGGCGGTGTCAAGCAGGACACTAACAATACTGTATCTGGATCTACCAGGTTTGATTTTCCTACTCATCCGCGTTAACTCACGTTTTTCACCATTTAGGGGTAGCTGTCATTTGTCACACCAGCTGCAAAATTTGTCTAAGTCATCTTGTATCTTCCTACAGTCACTCCACTTCGACACCTTATCGTACACCACAGCACCATCAGCAAACAACAGAAGATTGATGCCCACCCTATTCTCCAAGTTATTTATTTATATAGAGGAAAAAAAGCAGTCCTGACACATTTCCATGGGGTTCTCCTGTCTCTGATTAACACTCGCCGTCAAGGATAACATATTGGGTTCTATTGCTTAAGAAGTCTTCGGTGCATGTAAATAAGGGTGCGTAGCTACTAACTGAACAAGCACAAAGAGCAAAGGACGTCTGTATTCCTAGAGATAAAGATAAACAATGCCTTGGAGCCCACAACTTTCCACGCCGAGGCGAAGGCTGCGATCGAGGACAATAGCTTATCAATGCGCACTAGGACAATCAGAGAACACTGCTAGACCCCATGAATACCGATCAATTACGATGCGATACAAAATATTGCTTCAGGAAACCAAAAGGACACACAGGGAGAAATTTCTTCGGAGACAACTGCAATTTGACGTATAAGGGAACACTGAATAAATTATTGATTGAAAAGGTTAAGTGACCTACCGCTATGTCCACAATTCGTAATGATGATGGTTCAATAATGGCTAGATGGAGGGAGTCAGCAGAACATCTGATAACCAGCATACTTCCTCACGGTAACACAGAAACAGACTCTGAAATACATGAACAACTCGTAAGTAAACTACACTACTGGCCATTAAAATTGCTACACCACGAAGATGACGTGCTACAGACGCGAAATTTAACCGACAGGAAGAGGATGCTAAGCAAATGATTAGCTTTTCAGAGTATTCACACAAGGTTGGCACCGGTGGTGACAGCTACAACGTGCTGACGTGAGGAAAGTTTCCAACCGATTTCTCATACACAAACAGCAGTTGACCGGCGTTGCCTGGTGAGACGTTGCTTTGATGCCTCGTGTAAGGAGGAGAAAGGCATACCATCACGTTTCTGACTTTGATAAAGGTCGGATTGCAGCCTATGACGATTGGTGTTTATCGTATCGCGACATTGCTGCTCGCGTTGGGCGAGATCCAATGACTGTTAGCAGAATATGGAATCGGTGGGTTCAGGAGGGTAATACGGAACGCCGTGCTGGATCCCAACGGCCTCGTATCACTAAGTGTAGAGATGACAGGCATCTTATCCGCATGGCTGTAACGGATCGTGCAGCTACGTCTCGATTCCTGAGCCAACAAATAGGGACATTTGCAAGACAATAACCATCTGCACAAACAGTTCGACGACGTTTGCACCAACATGGACTATCAGCTCGGAGACCATGGCTGCGGTTACCCTTGACGCTTCATCACAGACAGGAGCACCTGCGATGGTGTACTCAACGACGAACCTGGTGCACGAATGGCAAAAGTCATTTTTTCGGATGAATCCAAGTTCTGTTTGCAGCATCATTATGGTCGCACTCGTGTTTGGTGACATCGCGGTGAAGTCATATTGGAAGCGTGTATTCGTCATCGTCATACTGGCGTATCACCCGGCGTGATGGTATGGGGTGCCATTGATTATACGTCTCGGTCACCTCCTGTTCGCATTGACTGCACTTTGAATAGTGGACGTTACTTTTCAGATGTGTTACGACGCGTGACTCTACCCTTCATTCGATCCCTGCGAAACCCTACATTTCAGCAGGATAATGCACGACCGCATGCTGCAGGTCCTGTACGGGTCTTTCTGGATACAGAAAATGTTCGACTGCTGCCCTGGCCAGCACATTCTCTAGATCTCTCACCAACTGTAAACGTCTGGTCAATGGTGGCTGAGCAACTGGCTCGGCACAATACGCCAGTCACTACTTCTTGATGAACTGTGGTATCGTGTTGAAGCTGTATGGGCAGCTTTACCTGTACACGCCATCCATACTCGTTTTGACTCAATGCCCAGGCGTATCAAGGCCGTTATTACGGCCAGAGGTGGTTATTCTGGGTACTGATTTCTCACGATCTATACACCCAAATTGCGTGACAATGTAATCACATATCAGTTCTAGTATAATATATTTGTCCAATGAATAAGCGTTTTTCATCGGCATTTCTTCTTGGTGTAGCAATTTTAATGGCCAGTAGTGTAGATAATGAATATGACAATCAGATGTTGGTGATACTTTCCGCTCGGGAGAAAGTTGCTGTTGCAATTTACAAGCTCAAAATTGGAAAGGCACCTGGTCCTGATGGCGTCCACGTAGAGGTCGTGCGGATGGTAGATCCACTGACTGTGCATTATTTGACAGCATTGCTAAACGAGGAGTAGCCAATAGGTAGGACATAGGAAAGAGCTAGAGCAGTAGTGACAAAAAAGGAGAAGGGCATCACCAAAAAGTTATAGACCTATTTGCTTATTAATTGTCTGGAAGAATGTTCAGGAACGTCCGACCGGTTTCAGGTCGAGAAGGAGGTCTTCCGTCTAAACCAGGGTCTGTATGGATTCAGAAAAGGGAAGTCTGTAGATGACGCCGTAAATAGAGCTCTTCAGATTGTAAAAAAATCGGCAACTAAGTATGCAGTGGCCCTCATGATTGACACCACAGACACTTTCGACAATCTTGGTGACCTGCGATATTCCCACACCTTCGAGATCTCAGGGTCCCTAAATGTCTGTATAAGAGTTCTGTAGATTATTGTAGTGGACGTAGTGTCCAATGGCTTGCAGGACAGAGCAACGTAATCAGAATGATTACTACGGGTTGTCCTCATGGCTCCATAAGTGGTCCACTGTCCTAGGATCTTAGTACTGAACGCCTACGTGTCAGGTGCTACTGAAGTGTCTCTTCATACGTGGATGACAACCTAGTAGTGGTGTCCTCAGCCTCCAGGGCGAGGCTTGAGCAAAATATGTGATTGCTCAGAAGCAGCACTGGTGCAAGAGCGACAAACTGACAATAGGTGTTCATAAAAACTCATACATACTTCTGAAAGGAAGACTTTCTGTTGTCACAAGTCCTTCCCTGAGGCTTGACGGAATATCTGTAGCACTGTTTGTAGATTTGCCATGCGGTTTGCTAAAGTTACATCTACGATAGTGGCTACACCTTCTACTTCCTCGAATGTACTCGACTGGTCTTCTGGATTTAAAACCTTAAGATTCATTTCCTGTTCTGCGTTATGTAGTATCTCACCTCGTTCGTCAATTGCATGCTGTATCACATAATACGATTTGGCATTCGCGTCTGTTGGCAGAAGCAGACATGCCTCTCGCGCATATAGAGCAACGGTCCTGAGTTTATCTACATAAGGTACGATGGGATGAGAATACTGCAGGTATACGATTACTACAACCCACGTTGTCTGCGCAACCTTCACTTCTACTGTGGCCATGTTCTTGTTAAGCAGCTGTGCCACATTCGTCACTGTAAATTTGCTACTTGTAACGATAATGGCAGATATTGCCTCATCGTGGCCTGAAACTGTTAACGTATCCACAGAAAAATGTGGGGACTTACTGTTTCTACAATATGGTTCTTGCATACAGACTGTATCAACACTCAGCTCGTCAGTTAGTTTTCATATTTTAGTCACTGCCAGTATACTTTGAGTAGCATTTGTCGGTTGTATCATTATCCTTTTACGTGTTTAAAGTGTAAACAAACCACTTCGGGTCAGAGAGGGCTGGGTCAAAGAAAACTCGTCCATACCGCACGCTTTTACAATACGCACGTTTAAATACCCGTGTCGAAAGGTTCGTTTCTTCTCGTGAACCCCTGCCGAAGGAGGCCACATAATGATTTAAGCTCTGTTAGACAATTATTTACTCCTAAAAGAATCCTGTCTAACATCCTAGGTGTAGGACACGTGATAGGTCTTCCTATAGGATTCAAAACTCTAATAATACATCTAAGAGCAACCTGCAGTACACTGGGATCATCCAAACGGCTTAACTGGACATTAACTACGGAATTATTATAATTTTTGTCTGTTCAATCGAAAATCTCTTTTGGTTGGGCTCGAAATGCTATAAATATTTTGTTGTTGTTGTATTCGATAGAAGGGCCGGATTTTCACTATACTTCACTGTTTTGCGATTCTTGTACTCATTACTATTATTATGGTCATCACCTTACACTGAAATAGGGGAGGCTTCTTGTCTTGAGGAAAGTTTTCGTTAAAGCTTCCTGAATGTTCAGCTTTTATTGCACAAAATTGATATAAGTCGAGTTCATTCATTATGCAACATATCTCTGTCTGGGTTATTACTCAGTTAGGAGACTGTCTTCCAAGTTCCTTTGCAATTGCTGTCTTTAACCTCCTCCGTAGTATCATGACGTCTACGAATTTCACCAAGTCAAGGTGCTACTTATCAATTAACTCTGTAGTAACTGGTGCTGGAATACCGCCAAAATGTACCACTCTTCTCCTTGGCAGTACAGTCCCAAGTTCCAGACGCCAGGCTATTTTACGGGCCAATTCCTGTTTGGTGTCGACGGGAACTTGTGCTCCCGTCTCCTGTGCAGCGTACCTTCTCTTTACTGTTTTACAAATGTTTGATAGGGAGTTGACCAGTCTACCCTTGCTTGTATTTTAAATGGATCCATAGTCTCATTACTTCCACCATGGCAGAGACAACAGCAAACGTTACGAAATTGTCTCGAATGAAAAACAGGCAACAGTTGCACTAAATTATGTTTATTTTATACCTTGACCATTGTTTCCGCTAGAATAATATAGCCTTCTTCAGAAATTATACACACTAATACTGGGCTAAGGCATTTTTCATTTATTAGTGTGTATGATTTCTGAAGAAGGCTGTATTATTATAGCAGAAACAATGGTCAAGGTATAAAATAAACATAATTTACTGCAACTGTGGGCTGTTTTTTATTCGAGACGATCGATAGTCTGTTCTAGCTATTTCACGTTCTAACAGCAATGCATAAGTCTTCCCCAGATGACTGACCTTTCTTGGGTACATTTACACAATTAATATTCTTTTTCTGTGATGTCTAATGCTATGTATCTGACTTTGTTTCCTCTTGAAGCATTTTGCAGCATTTGTTATTTTCCTTTTCCACTATGACAACTCTTTGTCTGTCTGCGTCGATTTGATCCTATTATTGTCTATCTTCGGATTTACTACATCAACAAGTTTCTTCTTTACATCTTTGGCATCCTTTTTCTCGGTGGATGAAAGATAAAGTATGTTGGTTTCCTTGTTTGCTGATTTCTGTATCTTAGCTTTGGTTAGTACGAATGAATAGAAGTACCCTGTTTTTATGTCATCTTGTTCTCCTGCTCTAGAAGCTCAACTCAGGCTTACAGTGCCCCAGAATCTGCTTTGGAGGTTTGCCCACGTAATATTTCATTCTCCTCTCGTAGTTTTTGTGTCTTTCCAAGCAACTTGGACCGCAACATAGCCCATATGGACACCTTCTGCGTCAGTTCGTTTGTTACAACAACAATAAGTTTCTTCTCTTCTTGAAGGAAACGTCGTCGTGGAATTCCTCAGGTGATTTCCCAGACAAAATCAGTGATTGGTGAATATCGCGTGTTACGTCGTCCACTGGCGTGGTTGTAGACTATCTACCAGCTACTGCTGCTGAAGCGTGGCGCGGCCGACGCGGCGCGGCTGGTGCGATGCGGCTGCTGATGTGGCTGTACCGACCTGTGTTCATTACGATAGAACTTCTTGCAGACACAATTATTTCAGATTTATTTGAACATATACCTTACCATTTTTTGCCGCAAGTCACTGGAGCGTGCTCTGTTGAGTGACCGCCATCTCGTTGAAGCTTGTTGTTGTTATGGTCTTCAGTCCTAAGACTGGTTTGATGCAGCTCTCCATGCTACTCTATCCTTTGCAAGCTTCATCATCTCCCAGTACCTACTGCAACCTACATCCTTCTGCATCTGCTTAGTGTATTCATCTCTTGGTCACCCTCTACGATTTTTACCCTCCACGCTGCCCTCCAATACTAAACGGGTGATCCCTTGATGCCTCAGAACATGTCCTACCAACCGATCCCTTCTTCCAGTCAAATTGTGCCACAAAATTCTCTTCTCCAAATCCTATTCAATACTTCCTCATTAGTTATGTGATCTACCCATCTAATCTTAAGCATTCATCTGTAGCACCACATTTCGAAAGCTTCTATTCTCTTCCTGTCCAAACTATTTATCGTCCATGTTTCACATCCATACATGGCTACCCTCCATACAAATACTTTCAGAAACGACTTCCTGACACTTAAATTAATACTCGATGTTAACAAATTTCTCTTCTTCAGAAATTCTTTCCTTGAAGCTTATGGCCTCGTTTTTGCGTTTTACAACCATAGGTGGGCTATCGTGTATTGGACATTGAATTCCTACTCCAAGACGCGTTGATAATAAGCGGCTTTTCTTTGCAAGCTGTTAAGTTCCAGGTCCAGTCAAGGTAGGTGCAAAGGAGATGTTTATTGGACTGCTAGTGGTTATATATCGTGTGAATAGATTATGTGAAAGTGACAATCATGAATTACATTTCGTCTCCAGTGTTTTCCACACTATTTAAATTCTCCGGCAACAGTTACAAAACTGAGCAAACATCTTGATAGCACCACTGAATGCTATAAGCACAAAGTTAACATACACTCAGTTTAATTCACTGCATTTCGCGTATCAGCACTAAGTGTGCAACATTCAAGTGTTAACTACGCAAGCCCATTTCTTTTCTGTTGACGTAATTATGAAACTGTGTGTGTGTGTATGTGTGTGTGTGTGTGTGTGTTTGTGTGTGTGTGTGTGTTTGTATGCGTGTGTGTGTGTTTGTGTGTTCTTTGTTTGTGTCAAAACTACCACATACCACAATCAAATTCAACTAAACTGATAAACACAAGCTATCTAAACTAATTCATAGCTACGAATGACCGGACAAGAATGATTAAAGTCAGTGATTAACGTGCCCAGTTACTAAATTTCCATATTAATTAATTTTTCTGAAAAGGTGTTTATAAGTTTACTTGGGATTCCCAACGATTACCTGTGGGGCCAGCAGAACAGGAGAGAGCAAATCACTATTCGATAATTAGAGAGGACAGACCTGCCTCAAGGGCAGGGGTAGGAGGATCCTGTTAGAAGGAACCAATATATTGTGTTGGACTAAGTTCCACTGAAGAGGCGCCTTCGGTGCTGGCATCGTGAACGACGGCATGTTATTACGTAATGTTCTTAACGTTACATGTCCGCTGTTACCAGCGATCGATGTCGCGATCTATCACTGGCCAGGAAAGCGTACTGCAATGCGTTGGGACCTTCTGGAAACTACTAGGCTCAATACTGTGGAAGGTAATGTCTATGAAGTGAAGTGAGAGGAGACACACTCCAGCTCCTCTGCGTTTAAGAGCGCAGCACCCAAAACCATCACAATTCCGACAAATTAACTGAGTTGTTATTGATCCTGCTAAGGAACAATGAGAGCAGCTACCGTTAGCTAATGTAAATAAATTCACGATTTGGAGAACCGAGCTTACTTTTGTGTACGTGGAGAATGCATGATTGGCTGAAACGCAAAATATGTCAGTTAGAGGGAGGCAGAAGTTTTCTGTTTCTTAGCTGCAACGCTTAAAACTCAAATCATTGGTTAATTATGTTAAAATTGAGTACAGGGAGGGGGGCAGGGAGATTGGTTCATTGTTAGGATAGATCTCATAGGTCAACACTCGAAAGAATGACTGTCACTGGTGATCAAAAGGATGCACAAGGATCACACTCAAAAAGATGGAGCAAGAATTCGACTTCTTGCTGGGAGCACTCGTCTGTTACTCACCAGAGGACACTTGAGCCGAGAGAGGGTCATCGATTGAGGGCTCTGAAGAAGAATAGCTTTTGATGCAGGCCAGATGACAGAATTTTCAGCCATTACAGCACCTACACATGGGTAACGGAAAATAGGGTGAGAAACTGCAGCGTTTGCTAAACAATTGCCGGCCAGAGTGGCCGAGTCGACCTAGGTGTTACAGTCTGGAACCACGCGACCGCAACGACCGCAGGTTCTCATCCTGCCTCGGGCATGGATGTGTGTGATGTCCTTAGGTTGGTTAGGTTTAAGTAACTCTATGCTCTAGGGGACCGATGACCTCAGAAGTCAAGTCCCATAGTACTCAAAGCCATTTGAACCATTTTGCTAACCGAGTAGGCCTAATAAGAGGGCGTATGTGAAATTTCATATTGATGTAAATGTTAAATAAGGTACTACTGTGAGCAGTCTCAAACTCAACGTGTGCTCAGTAAAAATATTGTGTGCATGTATGGTTCTTTCTGCTGTTGTTTCTTTCCTCTACGATTAACATTTATCACTCAATGTGTAACTTCTACGAATTTAATTATCTGCACAAATATTATGTTGAAATGTATCCTCCTCAAGATCATTACCTAACCTTCACAAAGATACTGATATTTTAACTCCATTATAAACTGTGTTAATACCTGATGGAAGTAACAGTTTCCTATCTCTATGCACTTGAAATCTACAAAGAAATATAATAAATAGGGTTTCATAGGGACCATTGTGTCATTCAATAGTTTCATGAGCTACTCTCTATTTCTGTCATCTTGGGACATACAGCGACCATGTTTCTCATTTGCTGGCGCCTCCACTATTAATAAATTCAGTTCATTAAGTTACGGATTGAGCAATGTAGTTAAATTTACGTGATCCTATGGGAGCGATCTGTTTATCGGTAAGGTCACGCGCTACATATACTTCTGACGTCCACAGGATGTGTCCACTTTTATAGTATTTGCATGTCTGTTTTTTTGGGAGACAATTTCTATACATTTTTATGAGTCAGATAGCGTTTCGAAAATTGTTTTCCAGTGGCATGAGAATAACATATTTTGCATAGCTTGAAGATTTCAGAGTTTGATTACTGCTAGCTATGAGATTGTCGTCTGCTTTTCATCATAACACACGTCTTTTACTGTAAATCCAGTTTGTCAGTGTTGTTGCAGTCACTGTTTTTCGTGATCTTCAGTTGGAACTTATATTTCAGGCAGCTTTAAGCCCTAGTCTGTCCTTTACAAGAGTATTTATCTCTACACAACTACGACAACGTACTACAAGCAATTCAATCAGCAGACTGTAATCAAGTCGTGGTCCCCTCCTGCAACCCCACCCCACACGCACCCATTCCTCTCCATTATGAAACTGATCGTTCGCTGATGCCTCACGTTGTCTCAAATCAACTCATCTGTTCTCTTAGTAATATTCAGCATCAAATTTCTTCTGCCCTTCATTTACTAGCAGTATTTCACCTTTATTTACTCGGCCTACTCATTTAAGCTTCTGTATTCTACTGTGTGCACCATTCGTTTATTGTGTATCCTGTTATCGTCAACGTTTCGTTCCGCTACAATGTTACCAGACAAATACAGCTGAAAGGACCTTTCTAATACTTTAATATATAATCGACATCAACACCTGCTTCTTTCTCAGAAACACATTTCTTGTGTGTCTCTCTCTTGTATCTTCTCATTTTCCCATCATCAGTTATCTTGCTGCCCAGACAGGAAAACTCCTCTTCTACTTTGTCTCATTTCCTACTCTTTTTCCCTCCACTTCATCTGATTTCACTCCATTACTCTAAATCATCTTTGTTTTGCTATTTTTGATACTCTTCTCACTAGTTCTTTTCGAGACTATTCTTTTCGTCCAACTGCTCTGCCAAGTCCTTCCAGTTTCTGACAGAATTACATTATCATTTGTAAACCTTCAAATTGTTTAATCTTATCTTTGAGCTTTAATTCCCTATCCAAGTTTCTCTTAATCTCTTACACTTTTCTCAACCTACAGACTGAACTGCATTTGAATTAGGATACAGCTTCTTATCTCGACTACTACAATTCTTTCGTATCCTTCAACTCATATGGCTACAGCCTGGCTCCTGGACAAGTCTATAGATATCCTTTCTCTCTATATATTTTATCCCTCATAATTTATGACTATAGAAGTGTACCAGTGGTCTAGGAATGCCGGCACGGTAGCTCAGCGTGTTCGGTCAGAGGGTTAGCAGCCCTCTGTAATAAAAAAAAAAGAACTGAGCTAATCGATCAACAACGAACTAAAACGGATGTCTTACGACGTCCGCCCCGAGCATATGCAACGAACAAAAGTGAACAAAATGAGATTTAAAAAAAAAAGAGGGGTAGCGTCTTTGATTCATAATCAAAACGTCTTCGGTCCCGGGTTCGATCCCCGACACTGCCTAAATTTTGATAAATAATCAGCATTGGCGGCCGAAGACTTCCGGCATAAGAAGTCATCCCCATTCTGCAAACGGCCTTGTCAAAGAGGGCGGAGGAGCGGATAGAGGTTCATGGCACTCTCTTGTCCTAGGGGTGGGAAATTGCCCCTAAAGGCGGAAGAATCAGAAATGATCAATTACATGAGGATGCAGAAGGCAATGGAAACCACTGCATTAAAGACACGTAACGTGTATCCACAGGACATGTGGCCTGTAGTTGAAGAAGTGTCATGATGATCTCTCCATTGGCAAAAGATTCCGGAATAGCCCCCCTTCGGATCTCCGGGAGGGGACTGCCTAGGGGGAGGTTACCATGACAAAAAGATTGAATAATCAACGAAAGGATAATGTTCTACGAGTCGGGGCGTGGAATGTCAGAAGCTTGAACGTGGTAGGAAAACTAGAAAATCTGAAAAGGGAAAGGCAAAGGCTCAATCTAGATATAGTAGGGGTCAGTGAAGTGAAGTGTAAGGACGACAAGGATTTCTGGTCAGATGAGTATCGTGTAACAACAACAGCAGCAGAAAATGGTATAACAGGTGTAGGATTCGATATGAATAGGAAGGTAGGGCAGAGGGTGTGTTACTGTGAACAGTTCAGTGACCGGGTTGTTCTAATCAGAATCGACAGCAGACCAACACCGACTACGATAGTCCAGGTATACATGCCGACGTCGCAAGCTGAAGATGAACAGATAGAGAAAGTGTATGAGGATATTGAAAGGGTAATGCAGTATGTAAAGGGGGACGAAAATCTAATAGTCATGGGCGACTGGAATACAGTTGTAGGGGAAGGAGTAGAAGAAGATGTTACAGGAGAATATGGGCTTGGGACAAGGAATGAAAGAGGAGAAAGACTAATTGAGTTCTGTAACAAGTTTCAGCTAGTAATAGCGAATACCCTGTTCAAGAATCACAAGAGGAGGAGATATACTTGGAAAAGGCCGGGAGATACGGCAAGATTTCAATTAGATTACATCATGATCAGACAGAGATTCCGAAATCAGATATTGGATTGTAAGGCTTACCCAGGAGCAGATATAGACTCAGATCACAATATAGTAGCGATGAAGAGTAGGCTGAAGTTCAAGACATTAGTTAGGAAGAATCAATACGCAAAGAAGTGGGATACGGAAGTTCTAAGGAATGACGAGACACGTTTGAAGTTCTCTAACTCTATAGATACAGCAATAATGAATAGCGCAGTAGGCAGTACAGTTGAAGTGGAATATACATCTCTAAAAAGGGCCATCACAGAAGTTTGGAAGGAAAACATAGGTACAAAGAAGGTAGCTGCGAAGAAACCATGGGTAACAGAAGAAATACTTCAGTTGATTGATGAAAGGAGGAAGTACAAACATGTTCCGGGAAAATCAGGAATACATAAATACAAGTCGCTGAGGAATGAAATAAATAGGAAATGCAGGGAAGCTAAGACGAAATGGCTGCAGGAAAAATGTGAAGACATCGAAAAAGATATGATTGTCGGAAGGACAGACTCAGCTGGAAAGCAACTGTGGTAACATTAAGAGTGCAACGGGAATTCCACTGTTAAAGGCAGAGGAGAGAGCAGATAGGTGGAAAGAATACATTGAAAGCCTCTACGAGGGTGAAGATTTGTCTGATGTGATAGAAGAAGAAACAGGAGTCGATTTAGAAGAGATAGGGGATCCAGTATTAGAATCGGAATTTAAAAGATCTTTGGAGGACTTATGGTCAAATAAGGCAGAAAGGATAGATAACATTCCGTCAGAATTTCTAAAACCATTAGGGGAAGTGGCAACAAAACGACTATTCACGTTGGTGTGTAGAATATATGAGTCTGGCGACATACCATCCGACTTTCGGAAAAGCATCATCCACACAATTCCGGAGACGGCAAGAGCTGACAAGTGCGAGAATTGTCGCACAATCAGCTTGACAGCTCATGCATCGAAGCTGCTTACAACAATAATATTCAGAAGAATGGAAAAGAAAATTGAGAATGTGCTAGATGACGATCAGTTTGGCTTTAGGAAAAGTAAAGGCACGAGAGAGGCAATTCTGACGTTACCGTTAATAATGGAAGCAAGGCTAAAGAAAAATCAAGACACGTTCATAGGATATGTCAACCTGGAAAAAGCGTTCGACAATATAAAATGGTGCAGGCTGTTCAAGATTATGAAAAAAGTAGGGGTAAACTATAGGGAGAGACGGATCATATACAATATGTACACCAACCAAGAGAGAATAATAAGAGTGGACGATCAAGAACGAAGTGCTCGTATTAAGAAGGGAGTAAGACAAGGCTGTAGCCTTTTGCCCGTACTCTTCAATCTGTACATTGAGGAAGCAATGATGGAAATAAAAGAAAGGTTCAGGAGTGGAATTAAAATACAAGGTGAAAAGATATCAATGATACTATTCGCTGATGACATTGCTATCCTGAGTGAATGTGAAGAGAAATTAAATGATGTGCTGAACGGAATGAACAGTCTAATGAGTACACAGTATGGTTTAAGAGTGAATCGGGGAAATACGAAGGTAATGAGAAGCAGTAGAAATGAGAACAGCGAGAAACTTAACATCAGGATTGATGGTCACGAAGTCAGTGAAGTTACGGAGTTCTGCTACCTAGGCAGTAAAATAACCAATGACGGACGGAGCAAGGAGGACATCAAAAGCAGACTCGCTATGACAAAAAAGGCATTTCTGGCCAAGAGAAGTCTACTAATATCAAATACCGGCCTTAATTAGAGGAAGAAATTTCTGAGGATGTACGTCTGGAGTACAGCATTGTATGGTAGTGAAACATGGACTGTGGGAAAACCGGAACAGAAGAGAATCGAAGCATTTGAGATGTGGTGCTATACAGGAATGATGAAAATTAGGTGGACTGATGAGGTAAGGAATGAGTAGGTTCTACGCAGAATCGGAGAGGAAAGGAATATGTGGTAAACACTGATAAGGAGAAGGGACAGGATGATAGGACATCTGCTAGGACATGAAGGAATGACTTCCATGTCAGTAGAGAGAGCTGTAGAGGGCAAAAACTGTAGAGGAAGACAGAGATTGGGATACGTAAAGCAAATAATTGAGGACGTAGGTTGGAAGTGCTACTCTGAGATGAAAAGGTTAGCAAAGGAATTCGTGGCGGGCTGTATCAAACCAGTCACTAGACTGATGACAAAAAAAGAAGTGTTTTAACCTCTATATTGTCAAAAGATAACTGTAAATACACAAACCCTGTAAACGTAAATTGGTCTTTTTTCAATCTTTCTTCCTAGATATGTCGTAGGGTCAGCCTCAGCAATGGTTATCTATTGCGTTGTTTCTGAGTATATAAGAGAATAGAGCACTATATGTTTCCTAACCATACTCGAGAAACATGTGTAAGCTTGAATGTAACCAGTAAAACTGTATGTCTTGTAGATAAATCACAATATTCGTAATACAAAAGATTCTCGTTAATTGTCAGTTTTCGAAATTCACTTCTCAACGTTTAGAAGAAGTTTAAGATGTACCATTTCGTCAGTGACGCGGCTGTTAGAAATGTAGCACAGAACTTGGACTGGTAAAAAATAGAATAAGTTTGGCTGTTCCCTGTAAAAAGGAACAATCCTGTCAGTCAACTTGGTCAATCACTTTCAGAAGAAGTACAAGCCCTTATATTATAATGATAAGGAAAAAGAAAATTACAATGGCGATCTGATTCGTCAGAATGCACAGCACACATTTTTTTACTGTTGAGCGCAACGGTAGTAAGAGACCTTCCAATTTAGGAGAGATTCACGAAGGCAGCAGATGCTACTAATTTGTGCTAACTTCACACCTGTAGTGAAGTATGTATTCCTCTGTTCCCAGTAAGGGCAACAGTCAAGCGTCTGAATAAGGCCATTTCCTTAGTATTTCCATATGCCTCGTATGTAAAGTTAACGGTACTAAGTGATGCAGAGTTACTACACGTAATAGCCCAATAATCACCAACAGCAAGGAAGGCTCCCTTACCTGATTTGTGGGCAAAAAATAACTAACTTCCGTGCCGAGACAATTCACCAAAATTTAAGCTCAGTTCAGAACTTGGGTTCACAGTATATAACTTTAAATGAACAACTGTGTTTCTAAGTGCTATTCGTCGAATTAGAGATCAAGAAATGTATTTAAGCGTAACATGAATAAGGGAAATGTTCTGCCTAAAATTGACCGTGTACCCCGTGCTTTTATGAACGAGTATACAGCTCTTCAAAATCAGGCATAAATTACAAAGAGAATCGTGTGCATATTCAATCTCACAAACCAAGCTTGCATCGTCAGAAGCTGAATCCGGTATCACTCAGAAGACTGACAATCTCTTTCTCATAATGGGTCAGAGGAATTGGATACAATGAAATGAAATTAGAATTTAAGTAATAAGCTACTTCTCCGAACTTCATAAATTTGGCCTCGCCTGTCACCCTACACCACAGCACATGAATACGCATGACTGAAAAGCAGCTTGCGGAAAATTACAGTCACGACCTAACTCACCTCGAACGGCTCCACAGACATCAACAAATGAAAATAACTTGGTAATCTTGAACATCGTTCAGATTATAGCTCTCCATAAGGCAGCAATAATTGCATCGAAATACTATGCTCCATCAAATGTAGCTCCAAACCCAGAAAAGCTTTAAGACACAAATCAGAGTGCACGAAAAATAGTGCTACTATAAATTGAATGGAACGGGAATGGCTGCATTCCTTCGAACTGTGAACGCACGAGGTATTCTTTACTGCAAGGCCCATGATTTGCTGAGGGAAAACTTTTAGATAAAGATAAGCTTTCCGATACAGTGGTTATGCAGATAGTTTACAAACGCATCAGAATTGACATACAATGTAGCTGGCAGGTTTAATACCTGAGACATAGTTGTGAAATAGTTACGAGTGTTATACGTCTTGAAACAGATGTAAATGGTGAGGAGATAATAAAAGGCCATCTTTCAGTGTTACATGATCTTGCTAACCCCTGTTACACGTTGTCAAATCAATCAGATATCAGCAATTTCCAAACATATTTTATTTGGCTACCAGTTTCGATGATTTTCTAAGCCACCTTCACGACCCCGACCGACATGTAGGATGATTTAAACCTGGGTTCCAGTCAAAGTAGGAGCCAGCATTCGAACACTGGCACCAGTAGATTTCTGTTTGCTATAGCGATCACGTAAACCATAGGCAGATAATTGTTGAAGTGATAGCTGTAGCAAGCAGAAATCTACAAGGGCCAGTGTTTGAATGCCGGCCCCTGTTTTGACCGGAACCGAGGTTGGAATCTTCTTACACCTCGGTCAGGTGCCTGAAGGTGGCGTAGTAAATCGCCTAAAGTGGTAGCCAAATAAAATAAGTTCTTTAAAGTAGACGTCTGATAGGTGTTTGATTTGACATCCTACAGTGAACAGCCGAGTTACGGAAACATCTCTGAAAATGGAAGGGAAACCTTTGCCATCACCAACAGTGGGCGACGGGCGAAAATGTGGACCGGACCTGGTTTTGAACCCGGGATCTCCTGCTCAATAGGAAGGTGCGGTAATCACTACACCATCCGGGACACAGTGTTCGTGCAACTGCACGGACTATCTCGCTTCGCCTCACGGGCAATCCAAATTCCCACCGAGCGCCACCTATGCGCTATGGGAATCTCCAAGTAACGAACTGGAGTATAACGGACACGGACTGTGGATGTGTTGCGCTCAGTGGAAATGTGGATCGCCCAGCAGACGTACCAAGATAGTCTGTGCAATTTCTGTATCACTGTGTCCGGGATAGCGCAGTAGTTACGGCACTTGCGTGGTAAACAGGAGATCTAGGGTTCGAATCCCGGTCCGGTACACATTTTCGCTCGTCCCCGCTGATTCCGTTTCATGTCCCGCTGTAGCTGTTATCAATAAACCACCTACAGCTTCCATAAAGTGTTCGAAAGGTGCGGGATCCGCATGCTATCTGTTCTTTCGAGGGAACAGGTACCGTGTATTGAAACAACATCTCTGTAAAGGTGGACACACACGTAACCACGTGTTGGCAGGACAGGCATTCGACTCATGCTCCTCCGCAATGCAAGTTGTCTATTCCTCGTCTCTGTGTCGGACGGAATGAGACATATACCTTCTCAGCAATTTAACAACCGAATTAGTAACATAAAATGATTTTCTTCTAGTGTGCACCCAAAAAAACTAGTATAAGCACACTAAACACGACCGAAAAGCATGACCCGAATAAAAATTTAGAAAATGAAATGTATAAAATTTTCTCTTCTCATTGTTGTTTCCAGTATGATATTTGAAAATACTACCTTTTTCTTAAGAGGAATTCACAGGAAACTGGCAGAAATAATTGAAAGACGGTTGAACAATCTATTAATTATGAACGGGGCAACAACGCGGTATTAGTGCAAGTATGCTGCTTACCTTCAGAGGCATTTCCCGAAAGGCTTTGATCTCTGAAGCATAGGGGAAGGAGTTTCTTAAAGCAGCATGTTATTAATAAAGAGAATACTCTCCAAGAGGGACCGTTAATAAAATATGGAGAGGAACTTCAAAGACTTGTTACCGTTGCCCGTGTGGCAGTCTACATTTTCCGCCTTTCATGAGAGAGGCAAACTTTATTTAGATATTACAGGGCTGCTAACGAACTGTATCCACGTAAATTCCATAATGCTAACAACGGAGCAGAGACAACGACAGGAGAGACACGTAACACCATCATGCAACTTATTTTCATACTTACTTCACACTTCACAATTTATGAATGAAGTCTCACTAAAAATAAAAGAAGCAGGCCAGTTAACGATGAACTCATGATGTGTGAAATGCATGTGAAAGGAAGTAATAGTATTTACGATTGTCGTTGGTGTTGAACGACCCATAATTCTAAAACAGTTACTAAGAAAGGCAACAGAGGATATTTTTTTATTTATGCTTTTCTTTTTCATTGCAGGTATCGTATCACATGTACAAAAAACTGAGAAGAAACTACTAGTGACATTTGGCATAAACTGTCAAAATTAAAGATATCTAGTCGTAATAACGGATTTAGCCTAGGTATAAGCTCCACGCTAGTCGAGGCTATACTTTCGTAAAGGTTAATTTTGCGGTATTTATTTTCTCTGAGTATTGGTGTTGTTAAGTCAGAACCAACGTGAGCATGTCAGGTGGCGGTTTGAAAATCGAAGCGACCTTCATTTTTCCGTTTAACATCCAAAGGTCATGCCGGTAGACCGATGTATTTATCAGTCAGTGAGATGGACGTACAGACCTCGAAGCAGTCTACAACAGCCTGTGCCATTTGTATCTATTCACTATATGTGCAAAAATTTTCCTAGTTACCTCTTTTTTATTCAGCCAGTTTCTCATTCCTCTGTACGGTAATACATTGAAAAAGTTGAAAATGGAGTGAAGGGTGAAACACTTCAAATATTGTCAGATTACATTAGGTCAGAATAACATTGGTTCCACAGATCATGAATACGACACTGCGTAATAATGTGGAATGTGTCAATTTTACAAAATGTTTCTTTACATGCAATGGTTCTTCAGCGTACCTTACACGGTTTGCCAGTGCATTTACTCCTACGTAAATGTTTATTTTAATTTGCTTATTGGAACTCACACAAATTTACTTTTGCGTGTCTTTGTCCTTGACTCAAACAGCAACAATCACGGTTATAGACACAAACCCTCGTACGTACAGTACGTATGTGAGGCGTGACATCTTCCAAGACTCGAAAGATTCGTGATTGTTAGACAAGATTGTCTCCCTCGTGTCGTGACAGAAATGATTTCAAGACGTGTAAGCACTTAACTGTTTGACCCATCTTTGTGATAGCTTTATGTTCTTATCGAGCTGGGTGAAAATTTAATGGAACGAATCTCTGCGAATGGTGAAGTGATACCGCACTCTTCCGGTAACCCCAGCAGCAAAAGGTCAGTGAGACAAGTGCGTTATTCGTTTTCTTATTGTTACGGGGTAGCATAACACCAGGTGCAACGTCTCCATTTATTATGGCATACTAGTTATTTCTTGTATTTAAAAATCTACTGAGTCGCTTCAGAAGACGACTTCCAGTAAATGACGAGACATGCACCCTATTCTTTTCTGACCTGGGACATGTTCGGTCGAGTAGGTGTCAGAAAGAACGGACCACTCGGGACGAAGTGCAAGCTGGTCAGTGTAGAAGGATAGGTCCAAAAGCGAAAAGGTGTGCGAGGAGTCGGAAAGGAATGTGCGTGGTTCAGTTTTAAGGCAGAAGAGGTGAGCCAAGGGGATTATGCTCATTAAAGTCACCGAGTAGGAGACATAAATGGTACAGAAGAAAAAGGTCAGGTGGGGAAGGGAGATGTGAACAGCAACAGCTTGAAGATGGATAGTCAGGGAGATAGGTTGCCTACGGATGTCATCCAGTATGAGCAGCATTACGCCCCAATGAGATGGAATGCCAACCTCATGGAGAAGGTCAAAACAAGTTAGGAAGAGATATGAAATCTAAAAGCGGTTGTGAGGGCGCCTTTCCTTTCCTGAAGGCAGAGTACAAGGGGACACTGCAATTCTAAAAGCAGCCATTAATCCTCTCTGTGGGCCCAAAGGCCACGAAGGTTTCATTGGAGGACAGTCACGATGAGGAACAGGAGTAGGGGTGTCACCTAGGCAACTGCCGAGTGACAGCCTGGGAGAGTCGCTACTACAGAGCACAGAAGCAGGAGGATCCTGCTCCATGGGATCCACAGAAGCATCAGCTTGCTTGTGCTGAATGTCTGTGGAGTCCAACACAGAAAAACTGTTTGCGGTGCGCACCGGTGACATGGAGGCCAACTGGGCTAAGGTATCACGTGCTATACCATTGAAGAGGATCTTCGAGTTTTTGAAGGAGAAGATTGTTTGCCATTGTTAGACCTTTCTGGAAGATTCGGTGGTGCTTGGCTGAAGGGATGTAGGAAGTCTTCACCAAAGTATTCCTTCTGTCCTTTCTGGCCTTCCAGTTGTGTAGCTGGTGGCTCCGTGTTTTGAGGTGAGAGTTTGATGGCTTGTGACTCAGATGGACGGGGTAATGGCGATGCTGCCTTGACACTGGGCGATTTCACAGCCTCAGAGCTGAATTTGACTCATGCCTGTGTGACTCGTGACAAGAACAGAACTATAGGTGCCAGACAGAAGAACGCAGGTTTGGCGACTAGCCAGTAACTAGCGAGAGACTTGGTAAGGGACTTTTTGCTTTACCTATATCTCTTGGACAGCCCGCTCATCTCGGGACAGTCCCGGGAGGAGGCGGCATGGCCGCCATTACAGTTGATACAGCGGGGTGGAGGAGGCAGACAATCGCCCTCGTGCGCATCCCCACCACATGTTACACATTTGGCTGGGTGTTGAAAAGACGTTTTATTGTGGTTAAAACGATGACACTGGTAGCAGCGCATCGGGTTCAGAATACACAGGTGAACTGTGGTATTGTCTGCTTTGATCTTGACCAGAAGTAGCACTCTATCAAGGGTGAGAGAAAGGGTATGGGTGGGCACTGAGGACTAACTTACCTTTTTCATCACCCGATGGACGACAAAGATTGGATTTCGGCCTCGTTGAGACCGTCTAGCAGCCTAGTATAAATAACACCGTGGGAAGAATTCAAACTTCTATGGGCCTCAACACGAACAGGGTAGCCGTGGAAAAGCGAGGCGGCAAGCAGCTGTAAGCGAGAGCAGGATTTCACATCGTCGGCAATTGCATCAACATCTTTCTGAATAATAGATGGATTTACCGTGGTGATGGACTGACCGTATTCAGTATGTAAGACTACGAGGAACCGTGGCGCAGCAGGAAGGGTCTTTGAATCATTAGCCTCATTACTTTTACGTTTCGCAGACGTTGATTTTGAAGATGATTGGCCCATTGCGAGAAAAAGCCCCACTATTGACAGCGTCTCCGATGGTGCGTTCCTTCCAACTTGGGCCCCCCTTCACAAAGGGGCGCACCTGCCTTAGGTGATTGTTCAAATCTCAAGTCACACCTCCCAGACACCTGATAGAAGAACCAATCGGCAATTTGGGAAGGTTGCAGCTCAAGCAATGACTCCTCTCTCGACCGGGCTTGTACCAGGGGGTAGGTGCAAAGCATTCCTGTCGACCTGGGACTGGGAATTACGTGTTACCCAGTCACCTGTTACTCGTCAGACGCGTGAACCGACCTTCAGGAGCACACAGGGAGGAAGAAGAGAAAGAGGAACCTCAAACGCAGAAGCGGAGGAACGACAGGAGAAGGGACACAAAGAAAGGAGAAGGGAACCAAAAGCAGTGGTGAGCCTTGTGAATGTGGTCTTTCCCTGTGTATACTGCTGATGAAATCTTATCGGGCTTCCCTCCGGGTAGCTTCTGGCGAAGATGATGAGGATGACATTCATCGAAACGTCGTGGATTTTCGACGCAGCCACCCGGATGGAAGCCCGAGAAGATTTCATCAGTGGTTTGACTGTTCTTACATCAGTGACAGACAATGCAGAACATTGCCAATAACACCCCAGACGTGTTCCCCAAGGGAGGCAAAAAAGAATAGTAAGATGATAGACTTGCAGCATGGAAGTGGAAAGATGCTGCAAGGACCGGGGCCCCGTCGTCGCCATGCACTAAACCGCCAAGAAGTGGCGAGCCCCCTAGGGGGAACAGTTCGTTGTTACTGTGCTCAAACTGTTAATGAAATATCGCAAAAGAAACACCCAGCTTCTCGTAGCCCATCAAATGACCTCACTCAAACACGTTGAGGTGTGGATAATGGCGTCCTTCTCGCTTTATAGTCACTCTCGTCTACCATCAACTCACCACATTCAGTTTAAAAGGTAACTAACGTTAACGTCCGTTACAGCTGTATTTAAAACAATCCTGGTTTGCGTCCTCATAATACTAGCATTTGACCAGACATCATATTTCAGATGAAGGTACACGCCTGACAACTTTCATTTATGTCCCACGACTCCTTTTTGGTGTTGCGATTTTTTTTCCATCAGTATACAGGCCCTTTGCACATCACTAGCATAAATTCATAGTTGAATATTTTATGTAAGTCAGACATACCTCTCGAGTCTCCAACTTTGTCTAAATATGATTTTAACTGCAAACTTCGCTAATCACTTCTCTGTAAATGCTTGTGTAATCTGTCCCCCCACTGAGAACATAAACGACAACCGGTTGAATTTGTAATACAATGAAATATTTTAAAAAGCATTAGTTTAGTAACTGCTTTCAGTACTTGTAGTCTTCATTACAATTCGTTTCGGACGTCTTTGTTGGCTCAACTAGAAGTATAATTACTGCTTGCAGCAGAATGTTCAGTTTTTCATTTACATTATTTACTGGGAGTGAGTTGTACCAGTACAATTTAGATATTAAAACAGGATCTTCACGGAATGACATGGCACACACAAGCAGCTTCATGGAAAGCGACATCCAATTAATTCGCCAAGATGAACAAAGATTATACATATATCAAAGATATTCTTTTACACAACAGATGACTTACGTAGAGATAACCTTGACTGAAATTTTGACAAGTGTCAGCGCTTATCCTACGTATGAGAGCCTAAGTAGTGAAGAATAATACTTCACGCATGATATGTCAGCTTTTACTTATCTTAGTCCCTAAGACACAATATCTCTTCAAATATGTATCGTACAATGATATATTTGTGTAGGTACATTCAGCGGCATATGTGGATAGCGTCAGCGAAAGACGTTGCGAATGGGGCTACCAGCGAAGAAGTAACAAAATTTAAACGTCATGCATGTTGCACACTTTTCCATTACGATGTCATATCCTGAGCTATGTGTTATACAATGATATAATTTTATAACATTATTTATGAGAATATGTTAGACATTGCGTGCAAAATGTGTGCCAGTAGTAGGACAAAGTAATTCATATATTTAAACGTGATGCACAATGCGGCAGTTTTGGACAAAGATGAGTCTTCGATACGATTCATTGTCTTTGGTGAGTGACGTAATAAACATGCGGCAAACGTCGTAAATAAGAAGCCCAATGTGACATCACATGAATGTGTATTTCCTCAGCGTACTAGACAGAGACAGAAAGTAAAAGATAGAGAGTCGTCAGCGTTGCGAAACAAACACTTCTAATTAACAATATCTTAATGAAAGAAATAGTTCTTACAACGAAAAGGGAATCGATTAGGCCCTATCGTAAAAATACACTGCACTGCTACAATGGACGTCAGAACGTATAATATGAAATGGAAGGAAATGACTCTGGTAAAAAATACAAACTCCATAAAGTGCCAAACTAAGAAATGCACATTAATTTTCTGAAATTAGAACCCATGTAATTCAAAAAGGCATGCTACTAAAGGAAACAGGCTAAACGAGCATAAAAACTTCAACTACAACGCTCAGCTATTTTCCACGATTTTCGAAAATAACATTTGCATCGCGAATAAACGTGGCTTACATTATAAATATTTCTATACAATAATTCCTCGTAAATCGATTCACATTCGCAACTAAGAAAACAAGTATCACAACGCACAAAATGACATCGTCAACTCGTTAGTATATTGTCACCAGTGACAATATTCATTCGTAGACAACATCAACTGCAGTTTTCTACTAACAACTCGTAGCTGAACCACATAATCCCAATATTCGGCAAAGTCGTAAATATAAGTCGGTATTGCGAAGAGCATTCTACATTACGCCATACGATACAGATCAACCAGACACCGTACATTCCAATTGTGTTGCGATTGGTCTCCTTCGACAGCTCAAATGTACTAGCACATTATACCTAACCTGATTTCTTGATTTTAGTTTTCTTGGCTTTAACGGAAAAATTGTTGACTAATAACCAAACCCAGACATCAGGCTACCCCTCAGATCAGTATATCATCTCACAAAACTTTTCCGCCGTCGTATTCGTTTCCAACTCATAATGAAACTGTTGCATTCCAATCTAACATAGACATTGGGCTACGCTACAGATCAGACTGTCACCACACAGTGAGGTTTCCCGCTGTCACGTTTGTTGTTTTCGCTAACTCACAATCGAACTGTTGCATTCTAACCTTAACTACAACTCGGGTTATGGTACATTTCAGTCTGACACCACAGAATGCTTTTTCGCTGTCACATTCGTCAGCTTCAAAATCACATCTAAACTGTTGCATACCAGAATCATTATTGGGAACAGAAAGCTAGTTGAAACCAGACGTCAATGACAACTAAATCCTAAGTTTGGATTGGAATGTTTATTGTAAGGATTGGTTAGTCGCCAATGATTGCGGCCTGTTTATTGCAGTAAAAACTTCGATAAAATCTAGCGAGGATATCACGAATTCCGAATGTAAATTAATGTGGGTGAAATTGAGTATCACAGAAAGGTCAAAAACGGTGATCGGGTGCTTTTATAGACCATCTGGGTAAGGATCTGTAGTTGTAGAGCGCTTCAGACAAAAATCCCAGAACAACATCAGTCATTTTCCAGGTATTGACTGCGAGTATTATGCCATCAAAACAGGTGCCTGATACAAGGAATCGTGTGGCACTGTTCTGGATGTCTTTCCCGAAAATTACCTTGAGCAGATACAGAACCAACTCGTGAGGGTATCGTCTTAGACCTACTGGCAACAAACAGACCTGGACTCATGGAATCAGTTAACCTAGATGATGGTATCAGTGATCATAAGGCTGTAACAGCATCAATGAAGACGGGTCCTACAAGAAATGTTAAGAAAGTTAGGAAGATATATTTGCTCAGTAAGGGCGACAGGATACAAATTTCAGAATATCACAGCAATCAGCATCAAAAATTCTGTGATGAGGACGAAGATGTGGAGAACGAGGGAAAAAATTCAAAGGCATCGTTCAATATGACCTAGACAAGTATATTCCGAGTAACGTTTTAAGAAATGGAAACATCCAACATGGTTTCATAGCCGTGTTAGAAAAGCGCTACGTAAACAAAGAGCACTTCATCTCAGATTCAAGAGAAATAAACACCTTACTGACAAACTAAAACAGAAGAAAGCGTAAAAGAGCATAAGGAGAGCAATGAGCGAAGCGTTCAATGATTTTGAAAGTAAGACGTTGTCAACCGACCTGAGTAAAAACCCTAAGAGATTTTGATCGTACGTAAAAATCAGTAAGTGGGTCAAAATTATCTATTCATTATCTCAGCGACCACAGCGGCACCGAAACAGAAGATAACAGAGAGAAGGTCGAAATACTGAAATCGGTCTTCCGAAGTTGTTTCACAGCGGAAAATCGTAGCACTAACCCTCCTTTCAACCGTCGGACCAACGTCGAAATTGCAGATTTTGAGATAACCGATAGCGGAATTGAAAAGCAGCTACAATCCCTTAGCAGTGGAAAGGTGTCAGGACCAGGTGAGAATCCTACAAGATTGTACGAAGATTGTGCGGAACAACTTGATCCCTTCAAGCAGTAATATATTGTAGATCGCTTGAGCAACGAAACGTACCTAACGACTTGAGAAAAGTGCAGGTTATTCCCGTTTTTAAGAAATTCCGTAAGATAGATCAACACAATTATAGAACTATATCATTAACGTCAACTTATTTTAGAATTATGGAACATGTTTTATACTCAAGTATTATGACGTTTTTGGAAAGTGAACATCTGCTCTATTAAAATCGACATGGATTCAGCAAACAGAGATCGTGCAAAACTCGTTCTGTTCCTCTATGAGATCCACAGCGCAGTGGATAACGGAGCTTATGATGATGACGTGTTCCTTGATTTCAGTAAGGCATTTGACATCATCTCACACTGCCATTTAATGAGAAGAATACGAGCTTACAGAGTATCGAAGTAGACCTGCGATTGGATTCAAAAAATTCTCGCAGATAGAGCTCAGCACGTCGATCTTAACGGAATTAAATTGACAGATGTAAAGGTATTATGCGGAATACCACAGGGAAGTATGATAGAAACGTTGCTGCTTAAAACATACATAAATGATCTAGCAGATTCTCTTTAAGGCTTTTCGGAGATGATACAGTTGTCTATACCAAAGTCGCAACGCCAGAAAGTAGCAAGAATTTACAGAATGACCTGCAGAGAATTGATGAATTATGCAGGTTCTGGCAGTCGACCATGAACGTAATAAATGTAACATATTGCGGACACATAGGAAAAGAAATCGGCTACTGTACAGCTACACTATTGAGACAGCGTCTGCTGTAAAATGTCTAGGGGTAACTATCCAGAACGACCTGAAGTGGAATGACCACATAGAACAGATGTTGGGAAAAGCAGACACCAGTTAAGGTTTTTCGGAAGAATCTTAAGGAAATGTAACTCATCCATGAAAGAATTAGCTTAGACGGCGCTTGTTAGCCCGATTCTTGAGTATTGTTCATGTATTTGGGATCCCTATCAGGTAATACTGATAGAGAAGGCAGAGTAGAACCAACGAAGAGAGGTGCGTTTCGTCACGGAATCGTTTAGCTGCCGAGAGAGCGTTACGAAGATACTAAACAAACTCCAGTGGCAGACGTTACAAGAGAGGCACTGTGCATCTAGGAGGGATTTACTATCGAAATTTCGGGACAGCACTTTTCAGAAGGAGTCAGACAATATATTACTTCCTCCCACATACATCTCACGTATTGACCACGAGGAGAAAATTGGAGGAATTAGAGTCAATACAGAGTCTTACCGTCTCTCATTCTTTCCACGCACTATTCGCGAGTGGTACAGGGTTGGAGGGATCAGATAGTGGTACCGAAAGTACCTTCCACCACACACCATTAGATGGCTTGTGGAGTATGATGTAAATGTAAATGAAGGTCTAGACCACGAATTCGCTGCAGATCAGTCTCTCACCACACAGAAAGCTTCTACGCTGTAACATTCGTTGGCATCGCCAACTCAAAAACAAACCATTCCAACCTTACCTACAAATCTGGGTATACTACAGATCAGTCTGTCTCCACGCAGAAAGCTATTCTGCTGTCAGATTCGTTGGCCTCTCGAGCTCACAACCAAACGGTAGCGTGATACCCAAACCTAGACCTCGGGCTACGCTGCAGATCAGTCTGTTGCCACACAGAAAGCTTTCCTGCTATCAGATATGTTGGATTCGCCAACACACAAGCCAACTGTTGCATTCCAACCTGACCTAGACCCCGGGCTACGCTACCTATCAGTCTTGCACCACACAACGCGTCATCGCTGTCACATTCGATGACTTCACCAACTGACTGCCAAACTGTTCCATTCAATCCTAACCTAGACCTGCGGCTACGCTACAGCTAAGTCTGTCAGCACAAAAAGATGTTTCGGTGTCACAATCCTGGCTTCTCCAACTCACAACAAAATTGTTGCATTCCAACGTAACCTGCAACTCGGGTTAATCTACAGATCAGTCTTTTCCGTTGTCACCATCCTAGCTTTCCCTATTTCACACCAAACCGTTGCATTGCAACCTAGCGTATTCCTCGGGCTACCCTTCAGATCAGTCTGTCACCACAGATACGTTTCACCAACTCAAAACCAAACTGTTGCATCCCAATGTAATCTAGGTCTCAGTTTACGCTGTAGATCAGTGCGTCACTACAGACACCTTTTCCATTGTAAGATTCGTTGGCTATACCAACTCATCATAACATAGACATCCGGCCAAAGCATTCTTCAGCACTCTTCTGTAGCACCACATTTCGAATGCTTGAGTTATCTTGTCTAAACTGTTTATCGTGCATGTTCCACTTCCATACATGGGTACACTTCATAGAAATACTTTCAGAAAGTACCTCTTGACACTCGATGTTAAGAAATTTATCTTCTTCAGCAAAGGTTTTCTGGCCATTGCCAGTCTACATTTTATACCCTCTATACTTCGAACATCATCCGTTATTTTGCTTGTGAAACAGCAGAACTCATTTGCTACTTTAAGTGCCTCATTTCCTAATCTAATGCCCTAACCAACACCTGATTTATTGCCACAACGTCGCATTATCATCATTTTGCCTTGGTTGGTGTTCATCTCATATCCTCCTTTCAATCACTGTCCAATCATTTCCACTGCTCTTCCAAGTCCTTTGCTGTCTCTGACACCAGAACGATGTCATCGGCAAACATCAAAGTTTTTGTTTCTTCTCTCTGGACTTTAATCCCTACTACAAATATTTCATTTCTTTCCTTTACTGCTTGTTCAATTTACAGATTGAATAACATCGGGGACTGGCTAGTGTCCTGTCTCTCTCCCTTCACAACCACTGCTTCCTTGTCGTGTCACTCGACTCTTAAAACTGCCATGTGGTTTCTGTACAAATTGTAAATAGCCTTTCGCTCCCTGTATTTTACATCTGCCACCTTTAGAATTTGAAAGACTGCGTTCCAATCAACATTGTCAAAAGCTATCTCTAAGTCTTCAAGTGCCATAAACGTCGATTTGGCTTTCCTTGCCGTATGTTGTATGAGAAGTCGTAGGGTCAGTATTTCTTCGCGTGTTCCTACATTTCTCCGGAGCTGATCTTCCCGGAGGTCGTTCAAATCAAATTGCTCAGAGCACTGAGGTCTTCAGTCCCCTAGAACTGAAGCGCCTAGAACCTCTCGGTCACTGCGGCAGACTCCCCGAGGTCGGCTTCTAAAAGTTTTTCCATTCGTTGGTAAAGGATTCGTGGAAGTATTTGATAGTCGTGACTTACTAAACTGATAGTTTGGTGATTTTCACACCTGTCAGCACCTGTTTTCTTTGGAATCGAGATTATTACATTCTTCTTCAAGTCTGAGGATATTTCGCCTGTCTCATACGTCTTGCCCACCGGGGCTTGTTTCCACTTTTTAACTGCCTTGTCAAATTCCTCAGGCAGTATCATATCTCCCTTCTCATCTTCCTCTATGTCCGCTTCCATTTCCACAATATTGCCCTCAAGTGTATCTCCCTTCTATTAAGCCTCTACTTACATACTCCTTCCACCTTTCTGCTTTCCTTTCTTTGCTTAGGACTGGTTCTGCTTCTGAGCTCTTCATATTCATGCAGGTGGTTCTCTTTTCTCTAAAGGTCTCTTTAATTTTCCTTACCCTTAGTTTTTCTTACTACTAGTGACCTTATGCTGCTACGTGCTTGCATATTATCTTCTCTAACCATTTCCGCTTAGCCATTTTGGACTTCCTGTCGATCTCATATTTTAGACGTTTGTATTCTCTTCCGACCGGTTCATTTATTGCGTTTTCATATTTCTTCCTTTTATCGATTAAATTCAAAGTCTCCTGTGTTACCCAAGGATTTCTACTCACCCTCGTCGGTTTACCTACTGGATCCTCTGCTGCCTTCACTATTTCATCTCTTCAATCTATTCTTTTCTCCTGGTCTTATCAATCGTTCTCTAATGCAACCTCTGAAACACTCGACAATATGTGGTTCTTTCAGTTTATCCATGTTCCATCTCCATATATTCCTGCCTTTTTAATCTGCAGTTCCTAACCAATAAATTGTGGTCAGAGTCGGAATCTGCCTGGAAAGGTCTTACAATTTAAAGTCTGGTTCCTAAATCTCTGTGTAATCATTATTTAATCGATTTGAAACCTTCCGGTGTCTCGAGGTTTCTTCCACGTGTAAAACCTTCTCTCTTGATCCTTAAACCAAGTGTTAACTATGATTAAATTATGCTCTGTGCACAATTCCACCAGGTGGCTTCCTCCTCCAAATATTTCCCCAACTCACATTCACCTACTACGTTTCCTTCTCTTCCTTTCCATACTATCGAGTTATAGTGCCCCATGAGTATTAAATTTTCGGCTCTCTTGACTATCTGAATAATTTCTTTTATCTAATCACACATTTCCTTAATATTCTCCTCATCTAAGAAGCTAGTTGACACATGTACTGCTGTGGTGGTCGTGGGCTTGGTGTCTGTCTTGGCTCCAATAACTGTGTTCGAACAGTGTGGAAGAGGGAACGATGGAGGACACGTCAAACCAGTGCCTGGTGACATTAAAAAACTGGCGGACTGTCCGAACCGGTTATGAATCCCCACAATAATTTATTTATTGTGACTCTGAAATATCGTACCGTGTTATGGTAACTGGCTTTGAAACTAAATTTCGTTCTAGTATTTTATTCCCGAAACCCAGATGGTGAAAAGGAGGAAACTTTGCGGACGTGGCATGCGCTAACAAATCGGCTGTGAAGAAGTGAGTGGCCGGTGGTTTCGAGGCTCGTGGTGCGCAGAACAAAGCGGCCCGGAGGGCTTCAGTTCTTTGCGCGGCCTTTGCTGTCACGCCCGTGACTGATGGGGCCTGGCGCGCGCGCCCCTCACGCCCGCCGGCCACCGCGAGAACACGTAATCAGCCGCGCCGACAAGCGAACCGCTGCCCGAGGCAAGCAGAAGCCGCCGCAACGTGTCAGATGGGTGGGCGGGTGGTCTCCCTGCGCTGCCGGCGTTCACTGTGCAGCAGCGGTCGGATAGGTTGCGCCGCCCGCCCGCCGCCCGCCGCCCGCCGCGGAGTGCGGCCACTGTGCAATGCTTATGTCACTGTTGGCATCTAAAGAGGTCTTACTTTGAAATAATAGCAGACGCTTGTCTGTAATTCTAAGAATTGACTGTATCTTAGAGATTGCGCTACTCTCCCTTGGAACGTTGTACAGAAGCTGCAGCGGATAGGTACTTGGTGCAGGGAGTGGCAACTGACCCTTATCATAGACAATCGTAATGTATTGCGGATACATAGAAAGAAGGATCCTTTATTGTATGATTATATGATAGCGGAACCAACACTTGGAGCAGTTATTTCTGTAAAATATCTGGGAGTATGCGTGCGGAAAGATTTGAAGTGGAATGATCATATAAAATTAATTGTTGGTTAGGAGGGTGCCAGGTTGAGATTCTTTGGGAGACTCCTTAGAAAATGTAGTCCACCAACAAAGGAGGTGGCTTAGAAAACACTCGTTCGACTTATACTTGAGTATTGCTCATCAGTGTGGGATCCGTACCAGGTCGGGTTGACAGAGGAGATAGAGAAGATCAGAAGAAGAGCGGCGCATTCTATCACAAGGTTATTTGGTAAGCGTGATAGCGTTATGGAGACGTTTAGCAAACTCAAGTGGCAGACTCTGCAGGAGAGGCGCCGTGAATCGCGGTGTAGCTTGCTGTCCAGGTTTCGAGAGGGTGCGTTTCTGAATGAGGTGTCGAATATATTGCTTCTGCCTACTTATACCTCCCGAGGAGATCACTAATGTAAAATTAGAGAGTTTAGAGGGCGCACGGAGGCTTTCCGCCAGTCGTTTCTTTCCGCGAACCATACCCTGCTGGAACAGAAAGGGAGATAATGACAGTGGCACGTTAAGTGCCCTCTGCCACATACCGCTGGTTGGCTTGCGCAGTATAAATGTAGATGTAGAATTACTGCACGTTGCGTGAAATGAATTATAGAATTGTCTAAACTAAAGCTAGATATGCAACATTTCGTACCCCGTATCTCACCAAAACTCCTGCACATACACGATCAATTTCATTAATTTCACCACAGCCCATGTTCAACGTAAACGTGCAATAACCCCTCACTGCACTAGCAGGTATCAGGGGGACGTGAAAGGGGCAGTGGTTGTCGTAATGCCAAAACTGAGCAAGATCATTTGCTTTCGGGACAAGGCTGCAAGTATTTATAAACAATTCTTGTACCGCCGTGGTTAAAATATACGTGCATGGAAAAATGTCAGTATCCAAAATCGGAGCCGAGGAAATGGCGGTGCACCACGGGCCATAGGTGTTTCCTGAGATGTGTACAGGCCGACAAAACTGCAACTACTGAGAAACTGACTGCCCAGATGAGCCAAGGCGCCACCAACAACGTCCCCTCAACGACCGTTGAGGAAACATTGCTACGTAGAGTCTCCGCAGAAAGAGCCTGGATTACGCGTCCATGCAGATAACTGTTTATCAGTGACGAAGGGTGGCATTTGCACGTCAGTACCGCAACTGGACGGCAATTGACTGGCACATGGTGTGTGTCCACCCTTTGCTTTTATGACGGCATGAACTCTGATGTAGACATTTTCAACGAGATCTCTGGGGAAAATTTCTGTATACACTTATTTTTCTTGTCAGATGCGACTAATACACCACCTTGATTTCCCTCTTCCCAACCCTTGTGGTACACTCTTAAACGACAGGGAAATGGGAAATGCAGATGGTATATTTGTTGCAGTAGACAAGAAACTGAAAAGCCACTGAGACAGGAATTGAAGCTACTTGTGAGACTGTTTGGGCTAGACGCAGTATCAAGGGTGGAGATAGAATTACTACAGCATCCTTCTATCGACTACCATACACACCTCCTGATGTAAACGGAAACCTTAGAGAAAACTAATGTTCGCTTGTACGTAAGTTCCATAATGATGTTTCAGTTGGGATTGTCATAGTTTCGTTAGCAGTGGACGTTACAAGACATCTGGTGAAACACGGCAGTTATAGCAACAGTGATTGCCAAAGTAAAAAGGACAATAAAACAAGTAGGACACTTTACATGCTCAACAAACTCTACCAACAATCGTTAGTGCCATATCTTAATAATGAAATTATAGCTCGGGACAGGAGCTTGTGGAAGAACTGTAGCGCAAGTTTGAAAGATACGTACCCAGTAGAACAGTTAATGATGGGAGAGAGCATCCATTATGGCCAATCACTGTAGAGAAACTAAAAAAAGAAAAAACGAAATTGCGAAGCATGGAGATGTATATAGAGAGATGCGGAATGAAATGTGTTTGGCAGTCATCAGAGGAATGCGTGATGCCTCCACGATCATCACAGCCGAATATTGCTGAAATGTCTTTCACAAAACCCAAAGAAATTCTAGTCGTGCGTGAAGCCTGTTACCGGCACCACAGTTTGTGTCTTGTTACTCACGGGCAAGACAAAGTGAATTTGAGACTAACAAAGCAAAAGTAGAAAAAAAACCTAGATGTGACATGAAGTCATACGACCAAGTGAAAAATATGTGCAGCCTGGAAAATTCTGAATGGGTCGCTGAGGAAAAACTCATTGATGGGATGCAAGCTGACTTTGTTATTCCATTGGTCGATACTTAAGTCTGCTTATGTTCTTTACTACCACAAAACGTAAAGTTTTGTAGGTTCCAGGATATCTGATTACAATTTCCGAAATGCATAATACTGGAATAATAAAGTGAGCTCGCATCTAGTCAATGACTTTTTCTTCAGTGCCCCTATCTGCAATTTCAGACTGATCGTTAAAAATAAAACAGTTTGGATCTGTTCTCAAATGTTCCTTTACAAAGGAAAACTCAGGAGTACTGCACCACTTTAATTTCCGTGTCATGAGTGACATAGATATAAAGGTGACAGCCTACTATAAGGGGGTGGCAGAAATAATCCATAATACTACTGGCCAAAATACATGACAACTATCTCTTGAACAATCTGATACCACATTTTGAGCTCAGACATATGGAGGTATCCTGAACAGAGCGCCTTCTGCATGCAACCAGCACAGATTTCCGAAACACTGATCATGTGAAACCCAACTGGAAATGTTCTCATATGACACCAAGACAGTCATGGTTCAAGGTGTAGTACGCAGTATTTCTCAATTTCCGAAAACCATTTGACGCAGTACTATCTCCGCTTATTATCAGAAGTATCATAGTATGGCATATCAAGCAAAATGTGGATGGTAGGAAGAATGCTGCATGTTGTTGATAGTTGTGGAAGTGATTTCTTGTGTGCGCCAGGGAAGTGTGTTGGATCATTTAGAGTTCGTGTTGCATATTAATGAACTTGCGGCCAATATTAGTAGTAACCTCTGACGCTTCGCAGATGATGGAGTTATATACGATGAAGTACAGTCTGAAAGAGGACGCACAATTATTTTGTCAAACCTTTTCGATATTTCAAAGCGGAGCAAAGATTGGCCACTTGCTTTAAATGTTCAGAAATGTAAAATGACGTCTCACAGAACTAAAAAAAGAAAACAGAGTGTCCTGTGAATACAACATCAGTGAGTCTCAGCTGGAACTGGTGAACTCACACAAATATTCGGATCTAGCACTTAATAGGGACTTGAAACGGACAGTTTTTATAGACTCAGTCGCAGGTAGCAGATTTTGTTTTGTCGGAGTAATACTAGGGAAATGCATTCATTCTACAAACAAGGTAGCTTGCAAATCACGCTTGCAATCGACCCTACAATACTGCTCAAGTGTGTGTGAACAATCTGAGAACATATTTTGAGCTCAGACGTTTGGAGGTATCCCGAACAGAGCGACCTTCTGTATGCAACCAGCACAGATTTCCAAAACACTGATCGTGTGAAACCCAACTGGAAATGTTCTCATATGACACGAAGAAAGTCATGGTTCAAGGAGTAGTACGCAGTATTCCTCTATTTCCGAAAACCATTTGACGCAGTACTATATCCGCTGGGAATACTGAACGTATACAGAGAAGTTCAGCATGAATGGTCGCAGGTTTGTCCGACCTGCGAGAGAATGACAATAGCGTCACAGAGATGGGAAAAGAACTCAAGTGGCACACACCCGAAGATAGACGGAAAATTCTGACATACAATAATAACAAAGGTTGAAGAATCGGAATTAATTGATGATTCTAGGAACATGTTACAACCTCCTACAAATCGCTCTCATATGGATCGTAACCTTACAGTGTTGCTGAGTCTTCCTCATACGTTGCTTATATATTTTCGCCGTGAAATCGATTTTCGATCAATATGGGCTGCTTAACACAATGGTGTATCACAACGTGGGCTGGTTTCTTTCAAGGACAAATATAAGTTGTCGAATTACGTGCAAGATGACGTTCTCACAAGAAGAGACTGTTACTTGTGTTGGAGTCGCTATGCCTAGTACTGCATCAACGTGATGTGTCATTATAGAAAGATACTGAACAGTCACTGATTTAAATTGTATCAGGCGAAAGTCTGATACTGTGTTTAACTTACTGCATATTTTGCAGCTTCAAAAGTGACTGTACTCAATATACTCAAGGTAAGAATTAAAAAACGCCTTCAGTCACAATTTTTCATGTTATATTCAGTACACAATTCAATTCGGACCCTGTGAGTCCTTCTTCACGATGTAGTTAGTCTTAATACATGTTCTCTTAAGTGAGATGAAATGCATACGCCAAATAATCCAAGAAAAGCGTGTTAAAGTTTTTTTAAACGATGGAGGAAAAACTCATGCTGTTACTAAAACGTTAAGAACTCTTTCCTTGGATTATTTGGCATATGAATTTGATCTTACGTAAGACAACAAATCCGTGGATTCCTTTCACAAGGATATCAAATATAACAGGGTATTAAAATTCAAACTAAAAGAAATAACTAATGTACAGGAACATTCAGGTCGAGTTTGACGAGAATACGACAGGTACACGATCATGACTTTATGGTCTGAACCAAGCCGCCGTTTGCTTGAAGCAACTTACAGAAAACGTTGAAGACAAAAAGCTAAAACCGCTGGTTGAAAACTGAGCCAACACTCTCCTGGGTACAATATGAGTTTCTTTAAAACTTTGTGACTTGATTTGGTTTATCCCTAGCGCACAAAGCTGTTTTGCAAAAAAAATCATTTAATAATGTAAAAGACTAGAGCTACATTGTTCACATATATCTCATTACCAATCACTGCACGCATTACTCTCACTATAACACATCCGTTGAGGGCCCGTAATCTCCACACTATACACAAAAATATTTGTAAGACATTACAGATTCTGTCAGCTGTCATCTGGACCATGCACACTGTATGTGTTTCCCATTTCGTTTATAGCCGCTTCCGTTTTGCGTGCCTAAAAATGTGAGTCAGATTCCCTATATACATAATAAGAGTAATCCATCATTGCATAGAGTTTCGTGACTACTTTTTTCGTATATGTAAGTTCAGTCTAGATCTTGATCCGTGGTCGTGGGCAGAGTTGTTTATACAGAAATTTCGGACGTGATGTTTGCTACGCATAACTAATTGCTAAATGTACTCTCGTGCTGTAGACAAAAAGCCATGTTTTTTGAACAAATCTTTGAAATGAACACAGTATTTAAAAAAAACAAAAAACACTGGCTCTTACAAACGGAAATCAAGGGCGTAACGTGCTGATGCCATTCTGTTTGCAAGTATCTTTTGCAGTCACATCATTTGAACTGAATATCAATAATCACTACTAGAAATTTTGTGATTGTCACGAACTCTGTTGGTGTGCCATCTTCATTTATTAAAAGCAGTATCTTATTCGCCTCTCGAACAAGAATTCATGGCGATTGTTCTCACTGTATTAAATGCAATGTTGTTAGGTATTGACGAATTGTAGACTTCCTCGAGGGTTCCATTCACTTACTTTATCTTTAACCAGGTGCATTTTCTTTCTCCTTCAGCGAACGTCGTATTGCCGGCATCAGCCAACAGGATTTTCGCCGTGAGTAATACAATGCGGAATGTCATTAGATTACATCAAGAACGAGCTGCTTTTCTTTCACCATCAGCCAACAGGATTTTCGCCGTGACTAATACAATGCGGAAAGTCATTAATTTATATCAGGAACAGAAATGCTCCTAATATGCTACCATGAGGCAGTACTACTTTAATTTATTTTGGTTCTGCTGTTTCAATTAAAGTTAGTCCTTATTCGTGGTTGGTGCTACCCCTAAAATTTGCACAACAGATGCTAGCTATGATTGGAGTCAATCAATAAGTGCGCCTTTTACTCACAATTAATCCACCTCCCTTTTTAGTACCCTCTTATGGTCAACGGTCTGAAAAGGCCCAGACACCAACTACCACTTTTGTGAACTCTGGTATGGCTCAGTACACCAGCTACCAGTATTGTGAACTCGGGTGTGGGTGATTCCGTACTTCATCAACATTGATATCCAACCTTTGACTCACATAAAAGGGTGTATTTATTACATTTATTTCTTGTCTTGTCTTTCATAAGTGATTCTATTACTTTTAGAGTGATGACGGTGACGACAAGGGACGATAGTTCCCTGTCTCTTCCGCAATACCTATATTTAGCTTGGGCGCAATTATTACCTTTCTTAAATACTCTGGAAACATTTCTGACAAAGTAAGAGCATATGGACTATCAGATCAATTGTGTGATTGGATTGAGGAGTTCCTAGATAACAGAACGCAGCATGTCATTCTCAATGGAGAGCAGTGTTGCGAAGTAAGAGTGATTTCAGGTGTGCCGCAGGGGAGTGTCATAGGACCGTTGCTGTTCTCAATATACATAAATGACCTGGCGGATCACATCGGAAGTTCACTGAGGCTTTTTCCGGATGATGCTGTGGTGAACCGAGAGGTTGTAACAATGGGAAATTGTAGTGAAACGCAGGAGAATCTGCAGTGAATTGACGCATGGTGCAGGGAATGGCAATTGAATCTCAATGTAGACAAGTGTAACGTGCTGCGAATACATAGAAAGATAGATCCCTTATCATTTAGCTACAGAATGGCTGGTCAGCAACTAGAAGCAGTTAATTCCATAAATTATCTGGGAGTAGGCATTAGGAGTGATTTAAAATGGAATGATCATATAAGGTTGATCTTTGGTAAAGCAGATGCCAGACAGAGTACCAGACAGGGGTGATAGAAGAGATATGGAAGATCCAACGGAGAGCAGCGCGCTTCATTACAGGATCATTTAGTAATCGCGAAAGCGTTACGGAGTTGATAGATAAACTCCAGTGGAAGACTCTGCAGGACAGACGCTCAGTAGCTCGGTACGGGCTTTTGTTAAAGTTTCGAGAACATACCTTCACCGAAGAGTCAAGCAGTATATTGCTCCCTCCTACGTATATTTCGCGAAGAGTCCATGAGGATAAAATCAGAGAGATTAGAGCCCAGACAGAATCATACCGAAAATCCTTCTTTCCACGAAAAATACGAGACTGGAACAGAAGGGAGAACCGATAGAGGTACTCATGGTACCCTCCGCCACACACCGTCCGGTGGCTTGCGGAGTTTGAATGTAGACGTAGATGTAGATGTAGAATAAATCGTTTATCGTCTCTTTTAAGGAAACTTTAATGCTCTTTACGTAACATTTGGGCAGACACAGTATTCATGTAAGTGTGTAGATATTTTATTTTTTATGTTTTCTACAGTTTTACTGACTTCATCCTATATGATTGGTAGTAGCATCATTATACCTAGCTCGCATTTCGTTGCAGTTGTTGTAGATGTTTTTTGGGAATTTTCGCTATAATTTTTTCTGAAACATTAAAAATGGAATTCATATAGACTGCCAGACAAAAAAAAAGTCTGGAAGCGGAGGAGACAACGAAATGAAGCTTCTCAGGTTCTCAGTTTGAGAAGGTATGTGATGTTATTACCAAAAGTCAAATATACGAAGAACGTGGGAGTAAGAGACCACTTTCCAATATGAAGTTGCTTCCGTTCCGGCCTGGACGCCCGTACAGACTCGGTTGGGAAGGGTGTCATAAAGCCATTGCCCACTGTCCCGAGGCAAGCAGGTACACAATTGTTCTAACTGGTCCTTGATATCCCGGATACTGGCAAGGGGACAGAGTTTATATCCAAGCTGGTGCTACACATGTTCTAACGGGACCAGATGTGGAGATCTTGCCAGCCACAGGGGCACCTCAGCAGAATGCATAAGCACATAGAGACGCGTGCCACGTGCGGTCGGCCACTGTCAGCTTGAAAAATAGCACTGTCAGAGTTCACTCACTCACCAGATGGCTCCCCACAACACCGCACCAGAAGTAACATCTCATTACTCCTCCAGAACGTTGTAAAAATGGGACTTGTCGCTACCACAGTCGCCGACGGTGTTGACCTATGGTAATACAAATGGTTCAAACGGCTCTGAGCACTATGGCACTTAACATCTGACGTCATCAGTCCCCTAGAACTTAGAACTACTTAAATATAACTAACCTAAGGACATCACACACATCCATGCCCGAGGCAGGATTCGAACCAGCGACCGTAGCGGTCGCACGGTTTCAGACTTAAGCGCCTAGAGCCGTTCGGCCACAGCGGACCTCTGGTAATACAGAACCGCGATCAATCGCTGAATGCAATGGGGCACCATTGAACAATTCTCAGACATGGTCCACTCCAAATGTAGCCAGTAGTGTTGTGGCGTAAAAGACAGCTTACGCATGGGTTGATGGTTCCCTATCCCAACTGATACTACTGTCCTATCCGTGATGCAGGACGCCGTAGATAACTGCAAGGATTCCATTACTTATTCCAGATGATAGACAAAGAATGTGAAGGGGTCATGACGTACTTCGTGCTCAGTACGGAAATCTCTGCTTGTAGGGCACAGGGGTCGACAGCGTCCTTGTCGACGAGTATGCTTGCCCAAACTTTCACGTGCAGTCCAACATAGGGCCACCGTCGCATCCACACACCCCACAGATCTGGTTATTCGACCAGCGAGCCAAACGGAGAGAAACAGTGAGGCGCTTTTCGTAATCCATCACGTGCTGAAACGCTGTTTCACAGGAGTACCAGGCATCTCCACGTGCTTTTGAGTGATCACTCAGCATCTGACGCTGTTCGTGCCCCCTACAGACGTTACCGAGCCTGGTAATAACACTAAACACGAGCTCAGATTATCCTTTTACAAGTCACAGAAAATTGCTTTTACGGACTCTGCCCTTGTACTCTGAGTGCTTCACTTTCTTTCAGGCGGTGTACTTTGCTAGGTGGAGTCGCATTTATTGCTTAACTCCTCAATTAATTGTATGTTTTATGTATTTCCTTGTCTCTCCGTGGTTCATGTTTAATCAACACTCAGCTCTTTTGCTTATATTCTCTCCATTGTATATTATTTTGTCATTAAATAACTTTTGCAGGGGTTTAGCGCCCTCCTGTAAAACTATTTGTACCTTTGACAGAATATAACATATTACGTCCTCACAATGATATTATGGAGCTGAGGTACTTAAGGGTACTTCCTAATACCTATTGCGATCATTTGCCTTTAACAATACATTGGTACTGATGTAGATAGATAGCTCTCTTCCCCTAATCTGTTCGAAAAAAGATTGGAACAAAGTTTTTTTTGAAATACAAAATCTATGAGCAAACGACTTCTTTTCGACATTGTGTCTCTTCTTGTGACAACTGCTTGTTTAACACATGAAACGAGCGGTTAATGTTTTAGGAATAGTACGTGATATTTGAGCGCTTTCCCCCAAACGTATTCTGCAGCTGGCCACAGAGGGTGTCACTACGGGAGTTGTACTGTGGACCTCTACTTCAACAGCGTACATTACTGAAAGGCAATTCACGACAGGAAGACACGGGCCTATGATAAGCATACGACACATCACTTTGATACATATGTATCAAATATACGTGAAGATGAGGCTGCAATTCTCGAAATTGACCATGTTTAGTGGCTGCATTACTCCCAACAAAACAAACATCAGTAGATCCTGTCTTGAAATACTTTCAGATCAGGAAATATCTACCCTTCCCTACCAATAATCAACTATGTGATATTATCAATGTATTCTCACTTATCACTAAAGGCTTTTCGTAACTTATTTTTTATCCAAAACTGAATATTGCACTGTTTCATTTTGTCAGGAGCTACCAACATCGAACGGAATTAATTCGATTCGAGAAAAGATAAATTTAATTACTAGGAAGCCTTTTCCCCAAAGTATTCGTGTGTGTGAGTGATAAGCATCAGAGGTAAGAGCCTTTTGAACATGGAACTGCATAAGACTGTTGTAAATGGGTAAGCTTGCATTTAGTAACTAACGAAGAGGTGGAGCGTAGAGCTGAAGAGGGAAAAAAAACGTAAGATACATATATAGGACAAATCCAGAGGCACAATATAATTGTAAATTTTGAATGGCCCGCAATGTTAGGAGTACAGACCGTAGTGTGAGACCAGGGCTTGAAAAGAGTAATGATATTCAGTCCGAAGTACGCTGCAGTAGTTGTGCATATGTGAAAAGATTCGCACAAGAATGTAGTTTGGAGAGGTGTGTCAAACGAGTGTCGACTTGATGAGTACAGTAGATCAACATTGGACTGCGTGTGTGTGTCTGTGTGTTGTGTGTGTGTGTGAAACATGTAGTCTGATAGATAGGGAGAGAAAGAGTGAGAGAGTCATAGAAAGAGAGAGAGAAAGAAAGAGGGAGAGAGCTGTCCATTATATCTTGGGTCATTTGTGCTTGCACGAGCCGAGGAGAGAGTGAGTTGGTTGGGAGACAAGGAGAGAGATAGCCAGGCTGAGAGGGCTACAGGCATGGTAATGCCGACAGCGTTCGGCGCCGTGTATACAGGACACAGGTGGCCGCAGGCTGTAGTGGATAGCCGTGGCAGCTGTTCCACGGGATACACTGCCTCAAGCATCAAAGGCCTGTGAACATCTCTGCTTTGGAGGTGTGCATGCAAGCTAGCACAACGGTCGGCGATATTACACCCTCGCCTTGTCATCTAATAGCTCCCAGAATTATGTCCCGTGAGAGCAGGCAGAAAAACCAGCCCCTTACATATTTTATCAATTACTCTGTAACTCCATGAGTTCCATATGTATGTGACTGTACAAGATAGCGTCCCATAAGTATTACCATTTTCTTCATTACATATTTTCTGGTACTTTACATCCAACAGGTGTCTGTGATTAGTGTGTGCGTGAATAACACATCTACTTCCATGGGGATGTTTCACAGAACAAACGTACGCGTCATTACTTTATACAAATGTCAAATGTATTTTTCGGGAGTTAACACTTATAAAGGCAAGGTCTCCGATCTAGATTGCATACCACTCAGGTTCCATCCACAGTTTTCTGATACGGTAGATCCATACTTAACAATAGTATACAACCGCTCGCTCATCAAAAGATCCGATCCTAAGAACTAGAGAGATGCACAAGTCACACCAATACTTAACAACAGAATAGGAGTAATCCGCAGAAATGAAGAACAATATTACTACCTTTGATTTGCAGTAGGACTTTGGAACATAAACTGTGATCGAAGATCGTGAATTACCTTGAAGGAAACGATTTACTGGCAAACGGACAACACGGATTCAGAAAATATCGTTCTTGCGTAGCAAAACTATCTTCTTATTCTCAGAAGGTATTGAGTGCTGCCTACACGCGATATAAAACTGAGTCTATATTTTGAGATTTCTAGAATGCCTTTGATGCCATTCCTAATAAAGCGACTTCCGTTTAAACTAGCTGCCTGTTGGCTATCTATCGTTACATATATGTGACTCCATTCGTCACATCCTTTCAGAATGGCCACAGTAATTGAGAAAAAGGTATCGAGTGACACACAAATAATATCTGGCGTTCCCCAAGGAAGTGTTAGAGGCCCTCTACTGTTCCTACTCTACATAAGCAATTTATTTGACAATCTGCGCAGCTCTCTTACATTGTTTGCAGATGTTGCTGTCACTTACCGTCTTGTAAAGTCATCACCTGATCAAGACCAACTGCAAAATGATTTAGAAGATATATCTGCATGGTTAGAAAATACGCAATTAACTCCCAGTACTACAAAGTGTGAAGTCATCCTCTTGTGTAATAGAAGGAACCTACCAAATTTCGGATACAAGATAAATCACAAAAATCTAAAGGCTTTAACCTGAACTAAATACTTTGGTATTGGAAATAGGAGTAACTTAAATTGGAACGATCACATAGATTGTCTTGTTGCGAAATAAAACCAAAGGCTGCCATTCACTCTCAGAATACTTAGAAAAATGCAAGAGTTCTACTAAAGAGACTGACTACACTACACTTGTCCTTCCTCCTGTGGGGTACTGCGGTGTGGGAACTGCATGAGATAGAAATCGCGGAGGAGACTGAAATGTTTAAAGAAGGGCAGCGCATTTTGTATGATGACAAAATAGATGAGAGATGGCCACGGATTTGAGACCTGAATTGGTGTACAATTACTAAAAGAAACGCACTTTTCGTTGCGGCAGGAACGTTTCATGCATTTCCAGTCACTAGTTTTCTCTTCTGAGTGTGAGAATATTCACATAGGTAGAAGTGATCATCAAAATAAAGTAAGAGAATCAGAACTCACACGGAAAGACTTACTTATTTGTTTTCCTCCCGCGCTGTTGGAGAATGGAATGGCGAATAATAGCTTGGTTCGATGAACCCTCAGCCAGCAACTTAATTGTGAGTTGCAAAGTAATCAAGTAGATGTAGATGAAGGTGTACTGTTAACGTAAGGGTTATGAACTTTATAATTGTCAGTTGAGATTTAACTACAGCATTGCATTTTATGTTTCGTTTAGAAAGAAGGGATAAGAACCTTGAGGTTTTCAATGACGTTTTAACCCTAACAGAGACGGTCAAGAACATAGAAAATCACTTGAAGTGAATAAATAGTGTCTTTAAGAGAGGTTATAAAATGACAATAATTTCGTACGAGATGTGAAGCACTGCATGGTCACTTTAGTGTATTGGGTACCGCTGCCTGCAAATCATAGACTTTGTTATTATTACATGGACGTTGTTTTTTGTGCCTTATAGACCTAGACACATGATGCAAGATCTAGGTGCACAAGGGAAACAAAATAATGTGATAATACCATCTGCTGATGAGCCAACTGTGGCTCAAACACTAGTGAATGGTAGAATAAAACGTGTTAAATTGGAAAGGCAACTTGCTGCGTATCATACCTACGTAAATCGTCAATTTAAATCTCAGTTACATTTTGTCATGCACAACAGATGTAATGAATTTTCGTGTGTGAATATAGACTTTCCCGGCATGCACTCCTCACGAGATGTTATTGGGCCTCGTACCGGGTGGCTGCGTTGAAATTACGCGGTGAGTGCCTTATAGTGGCACTCATCGATACGCCGTGGAAGTTCAAAGCAGCCACAAAGATAGAAGATCGAGAACGATCCGTCAGCGTGGTCTGTTTACTGAGCCACAAGAAGACTGATATGGGGGAGGAAGTTCAGATAGTAAATTTGTACGTTATTGCGACATTCTTTTACCTTACTATATACAGCTAGTGTAGTTTTGCAGCAGGCCTATGGCGAAAATATTCTATTCTAATTGTTGTTGATGTTGTTGTTCTGGTTTTCTTTCCGAAGACTGATTTTATTTAGCTCTCCATGCTAGTCTGCCCTTCACACGCCTCTTCATCTGTGAACTACTGCAACCTTCATCCATTTAAGCTTGCTTATCGTAGTCATACCTTGTTCTGCCTTTGCAGTTTAACCATTTACAGTTTCTTCCAATACCACATTGACAATATTCCTTGATGCGTCTGCATATATATTTATTTATTTATGCATTTATTTTACCTGGCAAGATTAGGGCCTTCAGGCCCTCTCTTGCACCTAACCAGGCATACTCAGGTTGAACGAGTTACAGTTTCTACTTAACATTAAGGACATATAGCCTATTATGCAGTATTGATGTTAAAGAAAAAAATACTATAATATACTATAAACTGAGCCCTTCGTTCCTTTAAGCTGTGCCATAAATTGCTTTTCTCATCAATAAGACACAGTACCTCCTCGTTTTAGTTACACTCTCTACTCATCTCTTCGTCCGCATTCTTATGTAGCACCACACTTCAAAAAATCGCTCTAAACGCTAGGGGACTTAACATCTGAGGTCATCAGTCCCTTAGACTTAGAACTACTTAAACCAACTGACCTAGGGACATCACACACATCCATGCCCGAGGCAGGCTCCGAACCTGCGACCGTAGCAGCCGCTTGGTTCCGGACTGAAGGGCCTAGAACCGCTCGGTCACAGTGGCCGGCTCCGCGCTTCAAATGTTTCTATTCTTTGCTTGTATAAACTGCGTACCGACCACGTTTCGTTTTCACACTGGCCTACACTCCAGACAAAGGCCTTCCGGAAAGACTTCCTACCGCTTAAATTTACATTTGATGCTAACAAATTCCTCTTTTTCACAATCGTGACTCCTTCTATAGCCACTGAACAGTTTATATTCTGTCTACATCAGCAATTATCAATTACTTTGTAGCCCGAATATCAAAACTCAGCTGATTCTTTTAGTATCTTACCTCCTAATAAACTGTCGAAAGAAAGTCGCAACACCAAGAAGGAGTTGAGCGACATAAACGAAAGTTGGTAGGCGTGTTAGTCCAACTGAATGATGGTGTCTTTTGAGATTTCTCATCAGGCCCATGAGAGTGGCGCTAGTAACATCACTATTAGGAAGCAAATCAGGCTAGCTTTAAATGCACGCTCTAACGGTCGTGAGCGCTAGCTACCTTTGAGATACGATGTGCTGAGTTGACGTTAGTCAAGAATGAATATAAGTAGGCAAGGACGCCATTATCAGCCCCTCGCGGATTTTTAATGAGGTCGTGTAACAGGGCTACGAGAATCTGAATGTTCCTTCTGCGATACTGTACAAAAACTTGGCAAGAATGTAGCTACTGTAACGGCTGCTGGCAGCGGTGATCACAGGAATGTGAGTGCGGTAGCAAATTGACCCGGCTCCTGACTGCAGCTTGCCGAGTTGGCCGAGCGGTTCTAGGCGCTTAAGTCTGGAACCGCGCGACCGCTACGGTCACAGGTTCGAATTCTACCTCGGGCATGGATGTGTGTAATGTCCTTAGGTTAGTTAGGTATAAGTAGTTCTACGTTCTAGGGGAGTGACGACCTCAGCTGTTATGTCCCATAGTGATCAGATAATTTTGAACCGGACTGCCAAGTGTCACTACCGGGAGAGATGATCGTCGTGTTCGGCACATGGCTCTTGCGCATCTTACTGTATCTGCAGTGTTTAGCACCACGGTGGCATAACGAGCTGTTACAAATCCGTTACTTTGAGGACATCTCCGAACCACATACCGGTAGCGTGCGTTCCACTGAACACATACCATCGTCATTTTCGATTTCAGTGTGTAACCTCCCCCTCACTTATCGACCTTAGTAACAGTGAAAAATTAAACCACGTGTACCTAATAGATATTTGTGAAAGCAATAGTCACCGATGTTAATCTTTCGGTAAAGAGGGAGGAAAAGGGTACATCTAAATGAAAGGAAAAATGCAAATGAAGTGTGTGGAAATTAATTTTGAGAAAAGGGTAAAATTCATAAAGAACGTAAATGTGCGGTCGCTACGTTAAAAATTAATTGACGTTAATGAGACATTTGAGATTTGGGGCAAATTACGGTCGCCAGTCCTTTGGACAACTA